>NW_025210385.1:16678-19235 GCF_004010195.1 Chiloscyllium plagiosum
GAACCTCGAGGAAGCTGGCAATTTGATGCACACTTGTCTTCATGATAGGAAGCAGACCATAATAGTGGAAGGATGCCCTTCCGACTGGAGGCCCGTGAATCGTGGAAGGCCTCAGGGGTTGGTGCTGGGCCCAATCCTGACTGTTATCTATATTAATGATTTGGATGGGAATGTACCAACCATGATTAGTAAGTTTCCAGATGACACTAAAACGGACAATGAGGATGTTTAGCAACAGAACCTGAAACATCCGCGGAAGTGGGCTCAGAAATGGAAAATGGAGTTTAATATAGAGAAGTGTGTGGTGTTGCATTTTGGAAAATCAAATCAATGTTGGATTTTCGTGGTGAATGGTAGGGCCTTAAGGAGTGCAGTGAAACAGAGGGACCTTGGGGTTCAAGTGCACGATTCACTGAAAGTTTACTCACAGGTAGACAGGGCGTTGAACAATGTTTTGGGTACATTGGTGTTCATCCGTCAGGGAATTGAGTACAGACGTTGGAAGCTATGTTGCTGTTGCGCGGGACGTTTACGAGGCTGCACTTTTGGGATTGTGTTTAGTATTGAGCCAAAGTCCACTGTGAGATTCTATTCCAAATCTGCTGCATCTTATGCACCAGGTTGGGGCATCTCTATGACTTATATATCTCTGATAATGCGTCAAAATTTCCTTGAAACATTCCCTCTCAGTCGAAAGAGCACGTTAATTCTCCGACTGACACTGTCATGAAGATCAGAGCAATCACACTTTTGGTTAGCTCCACAAGTAGCTGCAGGATTGAAATCAGAGCACTGAGTGTAAGATGCACGCCAGAAAAGGAGTGTGATTTTTTTTAAATGAAGGTTTGAGGTAAAGTTACTTGGAAAGGTTCAATGAAGTCACTGAAATGAATATATTGCACTGACTGCCGAGAATATGTTCTAATGATTACAGTGAATAGAATTTTGTTTGGTGTGACTTGTACAATTTGACTGAAGCAAAATGCATTTGGAGATGTCGCTAATTAGAGTGCCTTGAAACAGAATCCTGTTCCTTTGATGTTCTTATCATGAAGCAGGACTGGGTGATGCTTGCATTTTGTTAGCATAACTGTGATATATTGACAGGGAAAAGACCGATTGTTCAGAATTGGTCTGTATATTGAGACAGACAGCTGTGATGTCTTGACCGCTAATTAGTTGTGTTCTTCTTTCATGTGACTCCTAGATCTATTCGCATTTCTTTCTTGCAGTGAGAAGACTTTCATCAGCTCTGGGACCTGTAGGTATAAAAACTCCAAACTCCCCTGAGAAATCGTCTTCCTTATCCATTCCATATTTATGACATATAGTCCACCATTCTGATCACATCTCTCCAACTATACTTCAAACTTAATTGTTAAATTTCCTTTAAGTCGGAATTACACTTTCCATCTCCGATTGATTCTTTCATGACGTTAAAAATGCAAACACTACTTCAGATACATTCCACAAATATCGGTAACATTACATCAAGGAGTGTCTCTGTACTTTAGAAAGGTTTCAGTACAGAGTAAGTGCGGGGTAATGTGACTTTTTTCAATTAATTCTGTGGAAAGACTTTTGGGAGATTCGTAATTAAGGCACCACAGGGAACGGATTGCAAGGATTCAGTTGTATTATCGGCAATGATTATTGGGCGGAGGGGTTTGCATGTTGATTGCTGTGACTTGTACGCGTAGATTGTTTCAAATATAAGTTGATGGCACATGTCTAACGTTACGCCCTTGGAATTTGACCCTATTTTTCTATGATGTCATCATGCAAAAAGGACTTGGTGATGCTTACATTTTGTCATTCTCATTTTGAGGTAGTGACTGGGATTCTTCTCTATATTGAGACTGGTAGATGTCATGCCCTCAATTGTCTGGTTCTCCTCTGTTCCGTATGTCCGAGACATACTTGCATTATTTTATTGCATTTCCAAAACTTCCAGCAAGTCATGGAGCTGTCGGTAAAACAACTCCAACGTCCTCTGAAATATCGTCTTCCAAACCCGTTTCATCTTCTGCACTACAAAGCACTGATATTCAGGTTATGCCTCAATTTAGATTTTTAAATTCTCTCTTAGTCGGGCTGGATGTTTTCTGATCGATATTTTCGTGACATTGAAAACAATAACACCTTCTGATAGGTTTGACTGTTGCTTATAAGATTTAGAAAAGGACTATGTCCTTTAGTAAGTTGCTGTGCAGTGTGGACACTGTGCAAAAGGCGTGATACACTCTGACACCATTTACTGGAACTCTTGCTCTGAATTGTGAACCGCAGCACATACCACTCAGAACAACAGGCCAAACTTAGAGTTCGTGGACTGCAATCGTGTGACGGATGTGACAGAGTGACTGAGGGAAGTGCGATGCATGGACTGAGAGAAGTGAAATGTATTGACTGACGGGCGAGTGATGTATTGATTGAGGGGAGAATGACGTATTGACTAAGAAAAGAGGTATGCATTGACCAGGTTAGTGGTGTTCAGCAGTGTGATGCTGTGACTGAGCGTAAATGGAAACAATGAATGAGGGGAGTGAGATTAAGT
>NW_025210386.1:0-2835 GCF_004010195.1 Chiloscyllium plagiosum
AGTCTACAAGAATGCTTCTTCAGTGGAAAAGCAATTCCTATGTTTCCACCATGAGCAATTACTTGACTACTTCCTGGCTTATTCCCACATACAGCTATATCTTTATGTGATTGCAATCAGACTTTCAGGTCAGTTTGATTTTCCTCTGGATGGGAACTCAGTAATTTAGTGCAAGTTTCCTCATTGTCCAATTTAATTTGAGGAAAATCAAATTCAGACTCATTTGGATTTGGGTCTTCCCTCTGAGTTGTAACAAGTATCCATTCTCATCTCACTTTTCTTCCTTCTCAAACACCTTCTGAGCAAATTCCCACCCGGTTTCCTTTCTACCTGACGTTCTTATCAAATAATTCCCCTCACTCAATTTCCTTTTGATTCTATAAAGCCAACTAACCCTTACCTTTTAATGTTCACCTCCCACTGACAGTAACACTATCACCTTATCCCCATTAGCAAAGCTACACATGTCTGAGCACATGTTTGCTTCCTGAATCACTACGTGGTGTGCTGGGTTTACACACTGTCCAGCCAACTCACCCACTCTATTTAATTTCTCCCTAATATTTATCATGTTGTCCTAATACTTAGTCTCTTCAATATTGACTCTTCAATATTTCCTGAATTAATTTAAATGGTCCCTCCACCTCATGTCCGAATACAAATTCAAATTTAGCTGATTTATTAGGTACATCCCAAATTGAAAAAAATGTACAAATACAATTTTGTTCTCCCAGTTGTGATGCTACTGTGGCATTAAGTGGTGGATTTTACCCTGGTTTTTATTTGAAGAGCGATTTTAAGGCAGAGGTACTGAGCGGTCCAGCTGAGCCGTGAGAGTAAACAGCTTGTGAGGCCTTGGGGTTTTTATAAGTTGGAATAATAGAAACAGCCTGAATGACCCTGTGGGAGCAGGCTCCCACAGAACCAGGACTTTTTTATACCTTTCAACAGTTGCTGTTGGGTTTTGAAGACGTGGAATCTATTTGTCCCTCTCTCAGTTACAGTCAAAAGCTGGGGGTTCTCTTCCTGTTATTGCAGTTGGATGTGAGACAGTCTGTTTTCTGAATTTACAATTTGCCAAGAATATATTTATGGGATATTACTCTATTGGAACAGTTAATTACTAATAGTTATTGCTTCAATTATCCTGTTATGTTTTTAATAGAGTTGTTATTTTGTTGTATTCCCCCACTACAGTGGGGGAATAAAGTGTGTTCTGCTTTAAATCCGGTAGATGGACCAATCAAATTGCATCTGGAATGCAGCATCTCATGTTGAGCTTTAAAATAAGAAAAAATATAGTGTCCAGACTATCTTCAGAATATTTTGAGGGGATTTGGTCTGGTTCATAACACAATCCCCTGGATGGTCTTGACTGTCTGCCCTCAAGATAGTGTTGAAATCCGGGTGTTCCCCAACAGGAAACCCTGGATGGATCAGGACATACAGAACCTGCTAAAAACCAGGTGTGAGGCCTCACATCAGGAGACCCACTCAAATATAAGGAATCCAGGTGTGACCTTCACAGAGCCATGAAGACAGCCAAGGACCAAAACTGATCCAAACTCGAGACCCAGACAGACACCCGGCAACTATGGCAAAGACTGAATGACATCACAGGTTTGAAAGCGAGACAGTGCAAGATAGCAGACGATGACACATCCCTCCCAGATCGTCTCAACACTTTCTATGCTTACTTTGAGCAGACCTCTGGTGGAGAGGTAACACCTATTCCAACAAGTCCTGATGAACCTATCCCAACCGTCGCTGCATCAGAGGTCAGGTCAGTTTTCCTGCGTGTGAATCCAAGCAACGTGATGGGACCAGAGTACCAGGCCGTGCACTCAGATCATGCGCAAATCAACTGGTGGAGGTCTTCTCGGACATCTACAACCTCTCTCGGCTCCCCGCTGCTCTTGACCCACTCCAATTTGCCCATTGGACCAACAGATCCACGTCAGATGCCATGTCACTTGCCCTTCACTCATCCCTAGAACATCTTGACTCCAAGAACAGCTACATAAGAATCCTTCTCATTGACTACAGTTCAGCCTTCAACACTATTATCCCCTCGAGACTGATGACTACACTTACTGATATTGGACTAATCCCCACTCTCTGCAACTGGATCCTTAGTTCCCTGACCCACAGGCCACACTCAGTGAAGACTGGGGACAATATTTCATCCTCACTAACACTCAACGCTGGAGGCCCCCAGGGGTGCGTACTCAGTCCTCTACTGTACTCACTGTATACCCATGACTGCGTCACCAAATACCAGACTAATGCCATTTACAAGTTCGCTGATGACACCACCACAGTCGATCGAATCTCAGATGGCAATGAACAGTCTACAGACGGGAGGTGGAAGTCCTGGAAAAACGGTGCACTGAGAATAATCGAACTCTCAATGCCGGCAAAACCAAGGAACTCATTATTGACTTTCGGTGGGATGTTACTCATGCCCCCCCTACACATTAACAGCACAGAGGTGGAACGAGTGGAGAGTGTCAAGCTCCTGGGAGTGGTCATCCACAACAAGCTTTCTTGGACTCTTCATGTGGACACACTGGTGACAAAGGCCCAGCAATGTCTCTTCTTCCTCAGGCAGCTGAGGGAATTTGGCATGACGCTCTGCCAACGTTTATAGGTGTGCCATTGAGAGCATTCTGTCTGGATGTATCACTACCTGGTATGGCAACTGTACCATTCAAGATCGGGGACGGTTACAGAGAGGGGTGAACTCGGCCCGGACAATCACAAAGGCCAACCTCCGATCTATAAAATCCATTTACCAGGCCTGCTGTCAAGGAAAGGCCGCCAGCATTCTCAAAG
>NW_025210386.1:3943-9815 GCF_004010195.1 Chiloscyllium plagiosum
GTCTCTCCAAGACTGTGATATGTGTCTGATTTATTTTCATGCCATTATCCACTTCGCAATGTTACTTTGTTTGATTTTTTTCAAACTTTGACCAAGTTCTTTCGTTAGATTTTGAAATTGTTTTCTTTCAGCTTCTGGTACAAGCTCATATGAACATGAGATGGCTGTTTTTAGAATCATGGATTCATAGACTCCCGACAGTATGGGGCCAGGCCATTTGGCCCAATGAGTCCACCCTGACCCACCGAAGGGTATCCCACAAAGACCCCACACCCTGTGTCCTGCCAATGGGAGAAAGGTCAGTTTTCCCTGTGTCTGTTTCACAGCGAGTAACTTAACCTGTCTGTGTCTGATCTCCTGGGAACTGGTGACAGAAATCTGTTCATCTCTTTATTGGGTTTTTTACTGAGACTGGTTCGGCAACTTCAAGTTCAGCAAATGATCAAATTACTTTGTCGATCAGGAAATGGCATTCTGGGTAGGAAAGAATGTTTATTTTGTTAATTTTTCAGTTTGTGAACAGCAGATATTTTCCAATCACTTTTTATTCCCAATCCCTGATTGGAATAGGGAGAGTGAATTCCCAGAATGTTGCTACGAGGGAGAGAGGGTCGTGTCTTTTTGTGGCGAGCTGGTGTTCGTGTTTGTCCTACGTAGTATTTGTGGCAGTCCTTGCATGGCATTTTGTCCGCTACGTAGATGACACCTTTGTCATCACAAAAAAAAACAAAATAGAAGAGACATTTAACATCATCAACAACACCCTCACAGGCAGAAAGTTCACCAAGGAGGAAGAAACCGACAACAAACTCGCATTCCTGGACGTCACAGTCGAAAGAAAGGACAACGGAGAACTACAAACCTGCGTATACAGAAAACCGACAGACACTGACCAAGTACTTAACTACACCAGCAACCACCCCAACACACACAAACAAAGCTGTATCAGAACACTATTCCAACGAGCTACCACACACTGCAGCACAGACGAACTTCGGAAAACAGAGGAGAACCACCTTTCCAACGTATTCTAGAAGAACGGATCCTCAAAAAATACAGTCCGCAGATTCCTCAGGAACAAACCACGACAAGCAGACCAAACACAGCCAGAAACCCTAACCACCTTACCATACATCAAAGAAGTCTCAGAAATGACAGCCAGACTACTGAGACCCCTCAGAATCCTAGTAGGACACAAACCCCACCAACACTCTCAAACAAAAACTAACAAACTTAAAAGACCCAGTACAACCCATGGACAAAACCAACGTCATCTACAAAATTCCATGCAAGGACTGCCACAAACACTACGTAGGACAAACAGGAAGAAAGTTAGCCACCAGGATACACAAACACCAGCTAGCCACAAAGACTCGACACTCTCTTCCTCGTAGCCCTACACATGGATGAAAAAACCCACCAATTCGACTGGGACAACACATCTATCCTGGGACAGGCTCAGCAAAGACATGCCAGAGAATTCCTAGTGGCCTGGCACTCCAACCACAACGCCATAAACAAACACATAGATCTAGATACCATCTATCAACACCTCAGGAAACGAACAGGAAATGACATCACCACAAACCCCAGGAACCCCATCCAGGGTAACACATATAAATAGAAAACATGAGACAACAGCTTCGCTTCACTTGGAGGTCGCCACTGATGATGTTACCCAGCCAGGTAATGAAACGTCTGGGTATCAAACCTACAGCTCAGCGAGCAAACCTACACCCTTATTAAAGTAAATATGTTCATTTTCTTGGAAGGCAATAACAATATGTGAAATACACAGGCAGGAGACTGGAAGAACATAGCAAGCAAGGCAGCAGCAGGAGGTAGAGAAGTCGAGGTTTTGCATATAGCCCTTCTTCAGGATTGGGGGTCGATTTGAGGGGAAGCTGCAGATAAATGAGGAGGTGGAGGAAGGATGGTGAAGTGGGGATAGGTAAAGACAGATAGTGGATATGACCTGGTTGGTGAATGGGAGGTATGTATCCCGTTGGTGGCAGGGGCCAGTGGAAGAGCTGGGAAGTGAGTCCGGGGATGGAGAGGAAGGTTATTGAAATCTGGAGACTTCGATGTTGAGTCCTCCGGGCTGGTGTCTGCCCAGGTGGAAGATGAGATGTCGTTCCTCCAATTTGCGCTGTGGCTCATTTTGGCAATGGAGGAGGCCAAGGATTGTCATGTTGGAAAGGGAGTGGTTGGGGGAATTGAAATGGGTGGTGACTGGGAGGATGGTCATGTTGGAAAGGGAGTGGTTGGGGGAATTGAAATGGGCGGTGACTGGGAGGATGGTCATGTTGGAAAGGGAGCGGTTGGGGGAATTGAAATGGGCGGTGACTGGGAGGATGGTCATGTTGGAAAGGGAGTGGTTGGGGAATTGAAATGGGCGGTGACTGGGAGGATGGTCATGTTGGAAAGGGAGCGGTTGGGGGAATTGAAATGGACGGTGACTGGGAGGGTGGGCATGTTTGGAAAGGGGTGGGTTGGGGGAATTGAAATGGGCGGTGACTGGGAGGATGGTCATGTTGGAAAGGGAGTGGTTGGGGAATTGAAATGGGTGGTGACTGGGAGGAAGGTCATGTTGGAAAGGGAGCGGTTGGGGGAATTGAAATGATCTGTTACGTTTGGTGAACCATTCCCTAAGCTAAGCTGCCAGTCATACCCATCCCTGAGCCATGTTTCTGTAATTGCTATGGCATCCCAGTCCCATGTTCCTAACCATGCCCTGAGTTCATCTGCCTTCCCTGTTACACCCCTTGCATTTAAATAAATGCAGTTTAATTTATTAGTCCTACATTGTCCCTGCCTGCCCTGACTATTTGACTCACTTCAAGATGCTGTTTTGGTTGCACAGGGAGGTATCTGAGAGTTCAGGGGGGGTTTGGTGGGGAGAGTGGTGCAAAGCAAGGAGTGTCAGAGGGAATGGTCCTTGTGGAAAACAGAGAGGTGTGGGAAGGGGAAGATGTTCTTTGGGAAGGGGGAGATGTTCTTGTGGTGGGGTCTAGTTGGAGTTGGCAGAAGTGTTTAAGGGTGATGTGCTGGATGTGGAGACTGGCGGGATGGTAGGTGAGGACAAGAGGGGCCACCCTTTTTCTTTTGTTTGTATTTTAATTACAGCGTTTAAATAAATTGTGTTTTCCTTAACATTGAGTTGTTTGAACACTTGCATTGCATCTGGAACACTGCACTTCCCATCCAGTTTTAAAATAAGAAGCAGTTCAGATCTATATTACCTTCTTCAGATATTTTGAGGGGTCCTGGTGTGGTCCCTAACACCAGAGAGCTGGAAAACCGACCATCTCCAAACGTACTGCTGATCCCTCCATTCACACACTGACGAGGATATCTGGTCAGTGTGGGCAAGTTGGACTGAACACGCACACTTGTTGTGTGACTCTTTAACTCTTTGACTCCATCCCCTCAAACCTATGACCTGATATTCTGCAAACAACACATGACCTCTCCCCAGCACCAACACCAGCTCACCGCCTCCAGACGTCTGTCAGACTCGCAGTGCATCACCCTGGACAGACAACTGGGACACAACACAGAACTCCACAACTGGATCCCTAACAAGGTCCCCTCACCAGCCCATTGTGGCACCCAAACCCCATTCCATTGGTACTCAACATCCCCAACACTCACCAGTGAGTTCCCAAACTGCCCCTTGCCCAACCACTGAGGAAGTGCCTTCTGGGTACCTAACTACACCCCTCCAACCATTCACTCACTCCTTCACCTCACCCCAGGCCGATCTACCCCACCAGCACTAGTAAGGACAGGACACAGAGATATTGGGGAGAATGGGAACTGAACTGTCTGGGGAGGTAACCCCCAGGACAGGTACAACACGATGTTTATACCCCTATCAATGGGATCCTTGGTGACTTCACTGGAGAGTGAAATCGGGAGCATTTCAGCCAATCCCAACAATTCCCAACAGCTCGGAGCAGTTATAATTGTTCCCAATCAACACAGGGTTAGAAATAAATCCAGGAACAGAGAGAATCCTGATATATTTCCAATGTGTTTCAGAAAATCTGAAAAGCAATTGGCCACACTCCCAACTTGGAAGTCTAATTGCATCAATGGTCATTCTATTGGCTGTTATTGTCGGGATAGTCGGAATAATCATCTGGAAAAGGTCACAGAGAGGTAAGAATCAGAGAGAGGGGAATGTGGAACTGAGGGGACAGAGTGAGTGTGGGGAATCTCCAGTACTGGGAGTACAGGGCACTGTGGGGAATGGAACTGATTGAATTCCCACAAACAGATACACTCGTATAAACACGGCTCGTTCCCTGTCTGATCTTCCTTTATGTGATCAGCCCAGATCAGGTCTAACATTGATCATTAAACCCACTGCACCCAATCAGATCCTCACTGACTGAATATTAATGGAATGGAAGGATTTTCTGCATCTGGAGGGGATGCAGGGGAGGGGAGTGTGGGAATGAGGATTTCTGACACAATCCCTGTAAAACCTTCCTTCCTGCCTTGTTTGGGCACCATCACCTTGATAAATTTGAAGATCTCTCTCCCTTAATGAGTTTGTGCAGTTTTGGATGACTTATTACTTTGGTTTGACCCTCGGCGTGTGACTCTGATACCGATCATGTTATTCCAGGCATTTGGTTTGTCTCCAGTACCACCGTATTTTTAATGTTTTGGAATGATCTCTCTGCCCCATGTAATGGGATTCTGGGTCATCCCTTCTCTTGTTATCCAGCTGTTGGCACTTTCCTCCCACCATCTGACATTTGTGATCACCTGCAGAGACTCCACTCACCCCGTTTGGATCATCTTTTGATCTCTCTGCCCATTGATCTCCCTGCTGATAAATTCGGTGTCTGTGAGCTTCTCTCTCACTTCACCTGAGGAAGGGGCTACGCTCAGAAAGCTTGTGATTTCAAACAAACCTGTTGGATTGTAACCTGGGGCTGTGTGTGATTTCTGACTGTGTTTACACGAATCCAATACCAACACCCCCACATCAATCTCCATTCCCTCACACTTGTTGTGTTCTCACTCTCTGAGAATGGATTATTCCCCATCCTAATGGACATTTATTTTGTTTCTGCAGGTTCACCAAATGTGACTTACACAACAGCTCCCAGTAAGTGGCTGAGGGGACAGAGTGTTGGGAATGATGGATAAGGTAATGGGAGGTGTAGAGTAGATTCCTTACAGTGTGGAAACAGGCCCTTCAGCCCAACAAGTCCACGCAGACCCTCCAAAGGGTAAGCCACCCAGACCAATTCCCCTACCGTATATTTACCCCTGAATAACACACCTAACACTATGGGCAATGTAACATGGCCAATTCACCTGACACAGGGAGAATGTGCAAACTCCACACACGCAGTCACCTGAGGTGGGAATTGTACCCGGGTCCTTGGTGCTGTGAGGCAACAGTGCTAACCACTGAGCCACCGTGCTGCTCCTATTAGAGTGTAGAGTTATATTTGCCAGGGTGTTGCTCAGGGTGATGGGTCCATCTCCTCACAATGCTGTTTCTCAGCCAACACTCTCTTATCGTCCTGTTTCTCTACTCCATGTCCCCAGTGTCTCTCCTTCGAATTGTCACCCTCCATTCTCTTCCCCCACTGCCCCTCCCTCCACTCACTCACCCTTAATTCCCAATGGGGGGTGGGCTCGGAGAGTCTGGTTAGTTAGTGCTGAGGGCGATTAAATCCTGGGTCCACTGAGTGATAGAGAATATCTCACATTGTCTCATTTTATATTTGATATAACTTCTCACATTCTGATTTTAATTTCTCAGCTTCTGATATCTCTGGTGCAGCTTCTTCATGATTCAGTAAGTGACATGTCAACTTTTCTCTGACTGAAATTTATTCAGATT
>NW_025210386.1:11038-12328 GCF_004010195.1 Chiloscyllium plagiosum
CAGACACTGTTAAACCCTGTCAGACTAACTCCCCTCCCCTCCCCACCCTGAAGTGATTGCCTCGTATCTGTCCATTCCTGACCTTGTGGGTTTCCTGGGCCCCACTGCAGGATATTCCTGGAGCCTCACTGCAGAATAACGGGATTCTCCTGTTCCAGTGTGAACATGGACATCATTGTCCATCCTTCCATATCACAGCAGACACACAGAATTACAGCTCATTGTTCACACTCAATTCCTTCAGGACTGAGGTCAATTTTTCTGGGAATGTGTTTCCACAGATTGAGCAGTGGATCCCAGATCCCCAGGTTTGGGTCCTGATTCTTCAAGTGAGACCTTCTCAAGTCGTGTTTCCATCCCGTCTCAGAAATGTGAGCAGTGTCACCGTCAGAGGGATCTTCACGGATGGTTCCTCACTCACACTTTCTCATCCTCACTGTCTTCAGTGGGTCACTGATTGACCTGAAATGAAGCAACATCCCGAGGCAACTCAGAGGCAATTTTTATGTTGAAGGAATTGATTTTGCATCTGACGTTAACAAATTTCAAATGTTATGTAAATCTCTGTACATAAATATCAGTTTTACATATTCTAATTCTTAAATAAATATGTAAATATTATAAATCTGAGTTATTGTTGAATACGAAAATCTATCACTACTTATCACCATTTTTTAACTACAATCACCAATATGTGTCATTTGTAATCATTAAAAGTTATTTATTGACTTACTAATTTTGATATTTTTGTTAATATTTCACAAGAACGATTCTATTCATTTACACAGCAGCAGCTTGTGGCTCTTGGAACCAGCAGATGCTGAGCTTCAATTCAATGTGAACTGGGGGAGTTAAGACCATATCCATCTGCCTCTATTGTAAAATCCAAATCCCAGATGATAACTCCATACCCGTCAACACAATCAGGGAAAGTCCATTCCCAGAGAGTGAGAACACACAAGTGTGAAGGAATGGAGATTGTGTCAGAACCTGATGGAGATTCTGGACATCACTTCCATTTCATCGATATTCCCTGAGGATGTGAGTGTGTGTGGTGGGTTTGATGACCAACATCAGACTTGTACAAAAGGACATCGCTGCTAGACTGGGTCTGCAGCAGGTAGTGATGGAACCAACAAGAGGGAAAAACATACTTGATTCCATCTTTCCAATCTGCCAGCTGCAGGTACAAATGTCCATGACAGTATCAGTGAGAGTGACCATCGCACTGTCCTTGAGAAGGCAAAGTCCCACTGTCACATTGGGAATAACCTCCATCGTATTGTGTGG
>NW_025210386.1:15879-17243 GCF_004010195.1 Chiloscyllium plagiosum
TTTTCATCTCTCCTTGGTCCTGCTCCTGTGATCCCTCCCACATTCCTCATTGAACCGGGGTTGGTCCCCTGGCTTGGTGGTAATGAGAGACTGGGGGTTGGGGTGAGCCATGAGGTTACAGTTTGTATTGGATGGCAGTTCTGCTGGTGTTGATGACCCACAGTACCTCATGGACACACAGTCTTCATCTGCTCGATCTGTTCACATCCCACAGGAGGGGAGGGGCTTGGGGGTGTGCCATGAGGTTTAATGGGGAAATGTGTTCCCATATGATGGTTATTGGAAGGAGCAGGGTGCAGTGAACGTGCTGTAAACCGCCCCCCCTCCCCCCACACTGAGTTCCCTGTACCTGACTCTCACCATCAATCCACCCCCACCCCTCACCCCCATACCGGATCCTCTGTGATTCCATGACGTAAATAACTCTGTTATAACTCCTTTTCACAATAGCCCACAGCCCAACCTGACTCTCTGTAATTAATCCACTCCATGTTCCCTCACATTAAACTCTCTGTCAGGTTTAGCTCATTGATCACTGACTGGGTGAAGAATCTCTCTCACTGAAACTGTGTCCTCCTGTTCTGAATCTCTCGGTTTAGTTTAAAACCAATCTCAGATTTTCCTTTTCCAGACTGTTTAATGTTTTATAAATCCCATCAGGTGCTTCCTTTCCTGGTAGAATAGCCCAATTCTCCTTGACACATGACCCAGAACCTTGACCCTGGGGATGAGCCTGGGTGTTTCTCTCTCTGCACTCCCCCCTTCCACACTCCCCCCTCCCAGGGTCTGAGTGTCTCCCCTGTGACCGTGTCCTGAATTTGACTCAGTACCAGGAAGAACACCAGGGTCCATGGGATTCCCAGCCAGCCGAGGATTAGCAATGACTGATACTGACCTGCGACCCATGAATGGCCTTAACTCTCCCAGATCACATTGAACTGACCCTCAACAACTGCTGAAACGAGGACCCACAAGCTGCTGAGTGAAAATCTCGTGAAATTATTAGCAATGAATTCAATCAACAACGAACAATTATTTATTGATGACTACCCACAATTATCGGCATTTATAGTCAGCTTAGTGATATAATAGGAAAATATTGTTTTCCAATTTGCATATTTACTTTCTAAAACTTGTAAATAAAATTCCACATTGGATCCAATTTGCAAGACACAAAGTGCAAAGTCAGTCACATCCTTTCAGTGCAGTCTGTGGCTCTCTGAGCTGCCTCACTACATTTATAATTGTCGGTTATATTTTACAATATACACATCACGTTAATCAGACAGCTCCCTCAAGGGGTTTTATAAGGTCATCAATCTCTTCCTGTAATGAGGTGGGAGGGCTGCAGACAAAGACCTTGC
>NW_025210386.1:17872-19242 GCF_004010195.1 Chiloscyllium plagiosum
CGCCAGTGTATCCTGGACCGAGATGTTACCATGAAGTAAACTCAGTCCTGTTTAAAACAAGAGCCTGTTCTCATTAGCTTCTCATGTGGTTTCCCTCAACTAACCACTTGACCAACCAGGTCCTGGAGATTCCAACCAGGAAAGAGAATGGTCACATTTAATCTCTCAGATGGAACTGGAGGAGCTGTGGGGAGGATCCATCTTAGCCGACGTGTCTGATGGTTCATGGTGTCAATCCCTTCAAACAGCCGTGGAAGTGTTCTTGAAGAGCTCGAGGTTAATGAGGTCTGGGTACCACTCTGTGGTAGACTGGAATTTTACCTTCCTAACATCTCCATCATTGCACAATGAAGGACCAACGCCATCCAGATAATGAACCGTCACTGGGTATCTTTATCTAACACTGTATCTATATCTGTGTGTGTATGTCTCTCTCTGTCCATCTGTATGTTGTGTGTGGGTACAAACGGATATATGTTGTGGGCGGCACGGTGGCACGGTGGCATGGTGGTTAGCATTGCTGCCTCGCAGCGCCAGAGACCCAGGTTCATTTCCCGCCTCAGGCAACTCTCTGTGTGGAGTTTGCACATTCTCCCTGTGTCTGCGTGAGTTTCCTCTGGGTACTCCGGTTTCCTCCCACAATCCAAAAATGTTCAGGTTAGGTGAATTGGCTACGCTAAATTGCCTGTAGTGTTAGGTGAAGGGGTAAATGTAGGAGAATGGGTCTGGGTGGGTTATGCTTCGGCGGGTCGGTGTGGACTTGTTGGGCCGAAGGGCCTGTTTCCACACTGTAGGGAATCTAATCTAATCTAATATCTCTCAATGTATCTATACCCGTATGTATACATCTCTCTACACTCCTGAGTGAGCTGTGTATGAGTGCACACTGACATATGTAACGCTGCATCTATATCTGTCATCTCCCTTTCATTATCTGCCTTTTCTCTCTCACTCTGTGCAATCCAGCTACTGACAGGATCCTGCTCTCTGTCTGTGAAATGTGGATCATGTATTCAAACCACATTATGATCTGAAATCACTTTTCCCTGAGCTACCTGACACTGCCAATGGAGATCAGGTGATTAAACAAGATCCTGACACTAAAGTCCATCTAAAAGCTGAGCTGCCAGCTATCGATGCTCTGACCATGAATCACGGTGACAATGTTCAGCTCATGTGGTTCCAGTGTCTGAGGATCCATTCCTGAAGATGGTCTTTTCTGGGTAATTTCAGAGTGAACAGTAAGATTATAATGTCTGTTTAAAAGTGACTCTGACACAAAGCAACACAGATGTCTGTCATTGGGAACAAGTTGTTGAAGATGAGAAAGGGTGAGAGAAACCAGCCCTGAAGATCCCTTCGACTGTGAG
>NW_025210387.1:0-2870 GCF_004010195.1 Chiloscyllium plagiosum
GTTATTGATACTTTTGAGGGGGAATGACTTACGAGTGGTAAAACATGGGGTACAGGTCTCTCGCACAGAGTGTTTTCCTGTTGCTCAAAAGGGTAGGGGAAAGAGGAAGAGAGCATTATTTTTGGAGACTTCATAGTGAGGGAAACAGATTACAGATTCAGTGGGTAGGGGACACATTTATGATTGGTGTGTTGCCTCCCAGCTCCCAGGGTTTGTGATGTCTCACATCGTGTTTTTGCAATTTTTAAGGGGGAGGGGGAGTAGTCCCAAGTCATGGTTCACACATGTAACAACAACATAGGAAAGAAAAGGCATGAAGATATAAGGCAGAAATTCGATCTCGATCAACAGAGATGTTCACTCTGATTTGTTACCTATGACACGTCGTACAGAGATGAAGAATAGAGAGAGAGCTTTTGAACATGTGGCTACTGGGATGGTACGGGGGGGGGGGGGAGGATTCGGATACATGGACAATTGGATATTATTCTGGAATAGGAGGTACCTCTACAAATAGGATGGTTTTCACCTGAACCACAGGAGAACCAATATCCTGGGGTGGGGAAGATAATTTGCTAATGCTCTTCAGGAGGGTTGAAACGAACTCAGCAGAGCAATGTGAACCTGAATTGTAGCTCAAGCAAACAGGAGGTTTTGAGTATGAGGACATAAATAGGTTTTCAGGTTTGCAAGAGTGTACTGTCAAAGATGAAGATCGTTTGAATTGCGTTTACTTCATCGCCAGAAGCATCTGGAATAAGGTCGGTTTACTTATAGCATGCGCTATTAACTGGAACTTCGAAGTTGTGGCCATTTCAGAGACATGAATGGAACAGTGAAAGGACTGGGTGTTCCTGGTGCCGCAGTTTCGATTTTCTTTAAGAACAAAGGAGGTGGTTAAGGAGGGCGAAGTGTGGCATGATTAGCCAGGGACAGAATTACGGGAGCGAAAAGGTTATTTGATGATCACTCTGCGGAGTCTACTGAACGAGAATGGTCTGATATTAGACTCAGGAAAGGAGAGGTCACTGTGAATGGAGTTTTCAATAGCCCAGTGAAACGTTCCAGAGATATAGAGGAAAAGATTGCAAAAATGATACTGGATAGGAGCGAAAATAACGGGGTAGCTGTCATGGGGAGCTTTAACTTTCCAAATATTAATTGGAAAGGTTATAGTTTGAGTAAATCTGATCGGTACGTTTTTGTCCAATGTGTGCAGGAGGATTTCCTGACACAGCATTTAGACAGGCCGACAAGAAGCAAAGCCACATTGGAATTAGTACTGGATAATGAACCAAGCCATCTGTTCGATTTGGAGAGAAGTGAGCACTTTGGTGATAGGAATATGTATATATCGCAGGGCAAGAGGTATTGCTGGGAGAAAGGTGATTAAGCGTCAGTTAGGATGTACAGGATGGAGAAATTATCTGCAGTGGTTCGGTACAACTCAAATCTGGAGCGTGTTCAGGGAGGAGCTACTGCGTGCCCTTGATAAGTATGTATGCGTCATGCAGGGATTATGTGGTCGAGCCAGGGAGCCGTGTCTACTGAAGCACTTGAATCTATTGTCAAGAGGGAGAAGGAGGCTTATGTAAAGGTGAGATGTTCATGCTCAGGTCGGGTGCTTGAGAATTAAAAACTAGCCAGGAAGGGCCGAAATAGAGAGCTACGTTGAGCGAAAAGGGGACATGCAATGTCGATGGCTGGCAGGATGAAGGGAAACCCTGAAGCTTTTTGTTGGTATTTCAGGAACAAATGAATGACTAGGATACGATTACAACTGTCAAGAACCGTCGTGGAACGTTGTCCGTGGAGTCCGAGGAAAGGAAAGTCGCTGAATGAATATTTTTCATCTGCATCACAAATGAATAAAAACAATGCTGTCGAGGAGAATACGCAGATACAACCTATTAGAGTACACTAAATTGATGTTCGGAAGGAATTTGTGTTGGCAATTCTTGAAAGTGTGAAAATAGATCTGTCCTTTGGACTTGATGGGATGTATCCAAGGATTCTCTGGGAATCGTGGGTGGAGATTGCTGAACTTTTAACTCTGAACTTTGTGCCGTCTGTGTCTTTGTGATTAGTGCGAGAAGACTCAAACTTAGCAAATATTGACCCCTTCTCCAAGAACAGGAGCAGAGAAAACTTTGATAGTTGTAGAACAATGAGCCTTAGTTTCGTTGTAGGTAAAGTTTTTTTGGAAAAAGTTGCGACAGATAGGATTTATGTTAATCTAATAAGGAAAAAGTTGATTCAGGATAGTCAATTCGATTTTGTGAAGAGTAGTTTGTGCTTCACAAACCTTATTAAGCACTTTGAGAAGGTGAGCAATTATTTACCATTTCCCTAACATGCTCATCACTGGACACTTTGGAGTAACCTAACCAGCCAAAGGAAACCTATGCGGGAGAAGGTGCAAACTCCACATTATCAATCACTCCAGGTTGAAATAAAAACTCCTTTCCTGGCGCAGAGAGACAACAGTGTTAACCTCAGAGTTGCCTGAAAAGGCAAGCACTTTTCTCGATGGGTAACTGAGCCTCTGATTGACGCAGTGACAGGCAGACGTACTACCCAGGGCTACTGTGGAAAAAAAAAGAAGCCCCTCAGCCTCTATGCCGGGACGGGACAATAACAACTATTTCACTATCCTAATTCATTTAAAACCACTGACCCCATAGCTATGTGATGGCATCAAAGAATCACATCTGAATAGTTCTTCAAGTGATGAGTGTTTCTGACCCTTACTGTGAGTTCAATATTCCGTACAACCGATTGCTGAGAAGGTATTTTTTTTCCAAAACACATACTCAAACATTTCTGCCTCTTAAATCTCTGCCTCCTTGGTGATTGATCTCTTCAGCAAG
>NW_025210387.1:3293-9608 GCF_004010195.1 Chiloscyllium plagiosum
ATTGGAGCACGTGCACTCAGCCACAATGACTGCAGAGTCACAGATTGAATGGGGTCAATGTGAAAGTAAGTGCTAGATTGCGCAGTGTCTGAGGCAATTTGGAGAGGAGATCGAGAGGAGGGTCAGTAAGTGTGGGAGAAAACCAAAAATATTCGACAATGGGTGGTTTCGAATCCTTATATATAAAACACGCTGAGATGTGAGAGAGCAGGTTCTGAAGGAAGAAAATCATCACCTTGGAGAATGTTTGCATGTGAAAACAACTGATTCCATGCTGTGTGGATTTAGTACATGTCACCCAGCGTAAAATGGGGAAAATATTACGCACCATGACTCGAATTATAAACGTACTGATGCAGCCATAAAGCAAAGTATTGACCACTGAATACTGACGCGGCATCACGCAAACCAATGCACTTAAAAATACTTACAGTGGCAGAGGATAAGTTAGAAACAGCAACACAAACAGAAGTAGACCACTTGGCGAAGTCTGGAACGAGATGTAGGAACTCAGAATGGGCTGAAACTTTAACTTTCATATTTCTAGATGCTGTGTAGTTTCCATCATTGGGTATGTTGACGACTGAGATGAACTGTTTTCCACAGAATGTCATAGGGTGAGAGGATAGTCTGGGATATTGTGGAAATGCATGTTTCAATAGTCATGTAGCTTAACATAATTTACTTCACCAGTTACCTCACATGTGGACGTTCTGGATAGATTAGTTTAACCCAACTGCATTCTCTGATTTATCAGATCCCCCAGCGCGCCCATGAGTTTCTATGATTGGCTGAAGGACCAGTGCCTCCAGCTTGGTCCTGTAGGTCCCCCTCTTCTTCGCTGTAGGACATTTTCCGTCATCAGTTGTGATGGGTCCTGCAGCATGCATGGGGTTAGCATGAACTGTGAGCATGCTTGCGTGAGCGATCATTGGAACGAAATGTTGTTGTCTCCAATCAACAGTCGGTGAGTGAGGACTAAAGGGGAGCGAAGCACCAGGTGCTATAGACCAGTTAGAGGTTTCATGTTTGGTCATTATATGATTCTGGACTCAAACGTAATGCATCTGGGGTCGCGAATTAAGCCACAGAGAGCCTGAGTCTTCTTCCCAGAAGCAGGCCCCAGTCAGCGATCGCTATTCCTGGTTCAGTTTTATTTTGTTTTTTTTTAATTTATCAGGCCACTTTTGGTTTATCTATCTTTAGTGTGACTAGAGCTGAAAATAAATTATATCGTTTGAAATCATTGCTGTGGTGCATGAGGATATGATGTTGTTGGGAGACGCTTGGGTGTATATTAGTTCCTGGGATTGATGGGAAAGTGTACCCCATGAACACCTCTGTCCCTTACCTTACTGTAACTGTGTCAGAGACGGAAAGAATGGAGCAGGAAGTGGAGGGACAGGAATCCTGAGCACGACAGCGGGTCGCGTGAGTTTTGGAATTTGGGGTCAGTCGTTGCCAATCCCTCAATTAAAAACCCGACCCATCGTTTTTCTCACTGCTTCCCTTCCCTTTCCTACTACTCCCTCCACCCAGTATCAGCAACATTTTAAAGACGTTTACTTATTTCATACATACCATGTCGCTTTTGTCAGAACATTCAGTAATTTGAGAACTGGAATGAAATTGAGATACAGAATAGCCAGTGTACGAACCTCAAAAATTACATTGCACCTCCTCGAACTGCTGAAGTTCGTATGCTAAAATTGCTCCCCGATTGCTGTTTGGTAAGTATTTTTTAAATTCTAGATAATGTGTGACTGATATTTGTGTCAGTTAAAAACAATTGGTTTTTATATCCCATCTTTAACAGAATGGAGGGATGAAAGATTAGAACAGGACTGGCTTGTTGTGATGTTTGATCCTTCTCCCTAATTCAGTCTGATCTCGGCTGATCATTCCACACAGTGACCTGCTAACCATTTAGGCCGACACCTTTTGATCCCTCTTGCCCTCAAAACTATAGATATCTTCATCTTGTCAACATTTCAAGTTCTGGGATTTAATTACTTTCTGTGGCATCAAATTTCACTGAGTAACCAATCTTCGATTAAAAAATAAAATCCTTATCTCAGTCTTAAATGGACTATCCCATATTATTAGGAGTGACGCCACCTCTCCACCGTCGATGGTTTGGACGCCCTGGTCAATGAAAGCATCCTTCCTGCATTGACCTTATTCTACCTTCTAGAATTTTATTCGTTTCTGTGACATCCTACTTCATCATTCTAAACTTGAGTGATTTTCCTCCGAACGAATCCTCATACGTCAGTCCTGCCATCCCATGAATCAGTCTGGTAAATCTTTGTTGTCCATTCTCCGTATGGAGAATATCCTTCATCAGATAAGTGCACACAACACTCTAGGTTGTGGTGTCAAGAAGACCCTGTACAATTTCAGCAAGTCTTCACTGCTCCTGTGTTCAAATCCTCTCAGTACAAAGGCTAACACACCGTTTGTCTTCCTCGCCTGCTGCTGCACCTGTGTGCTTACGTTCAGACGAGATCTCCTTTCCTAGTTTACTTTCGTAAATTTATGCTGCTTCTATCCAATCTAGTGTTAGGCTATCTTTTCTGTCATTCCATGTTTTCTCACTACTTCCTCTTCTAAATATTGGGGTCACATGAACTGACCTGTAATCATAGATATCGTTTCAGATTCGAAAGAATATTGAAATATGACAATTAATTTACTCTAGTTAGACTCCACACTCTAGTTACAGAAAGCATTCACTGCATTTAGGATACATTGGTGTTTGATTCGCAGTTGGTGGAATTTATTGTCTTTTAATCTCATCAATTTCCACAACACAAACTCCCTAATAATACTGTTTTCTTTCAGTTCCTCCCTCTCCTTTTCTTCCCAGCATTTTAGGAATATTACTTGTATCATCATTTGTGTTGACGTGTAAATAAATACATATTTATTTGGTATGCCATATATTTATCCCACATTATAACATCATCTGTTTCTCATTGGAAGGGATTTGTTTTCAATAATCGTTTTTTTCTCCCTTCATATACCTTCAGGAGCTTTAACAATTCATTATATGCTTCTCTCAAGCTTACTGTTAAGAGTCAGTGAGCGAACTCTTCATTACGGTGGAGAGTGATTGAGCTGACTCAGATTATGAACCGAAATCTAAATAGAAGAAATGACACTGAAATTTTCGGTCTGCATTAATTCTTTCTTCATCTTGTGCTGATATCTGAACGGCTCCCAGTCTTAATGTCTGCTGCTATTTTCAGCCGATTTGTAAGCCTCCTCCTTGAGTACAGTACGATGGCCTCATATCCCTTGTTAGCCATGATATGGCCACGTTTCCCGTTTTCTTTGTGTCAGATAGGAGTGAGAAGCAGTTGCAGTTCCTGCAAAATGCTTTTTAAGTGCTCGTCCTCCCTTTAAGTTCTGTTCCCCAATTCGTTATACCCTGCTCACGCTTTATATCAGTGTCATTTCTTCTATTTAGATTTCGGTTCATAATCTCAGTCAGCTCAATCACTCTCCACCGTAATGAAGAGTTCGCTCACTGACTTCTTCACTCTTCCATTAGGGAACAGCAGAGAGATAGATTGTCAATTATTCCTTGTCATATATACAAATAAAGCTTTGAAATCAAAGTTGACGTATTCCCAGGCCTGCTGTCTCATTAGAGATAGAGAGAGATCGCACGAGTTGACTGATGGGGCTTTAACTTGAGAGTCGTTGTGCCTCAGGCAAGGCGCAGGATTGAGAATGTGGGTACTTCATGAGGCCAGTAAAACAACTGTGCACATGCTGTTGCTGTCATTCTTCATCGTAATCTCGTCGACCAGCCAACGTATCGAGCTCACCAATGGCCAGTAAACAGCACGTAATCGAGGGTGCTCTGTCCTCCATTTGTGCCCTTAATATAGCGACCCAGAAAACCATCTCATACATACACCAGGTACGTCTCCTCCATAGTGTTGTTACTGATCTGACTTACTCAGTCTATGGGCAGATGGATGTCACATATAATAGTGAGAAGGCCACCAGTTAAAGGAGCAGAATTAGGCCATTCAACGCATCGCGACCTCTCCATTATTTGGTTATGGTTGATATGTTTCTCAACCTCATTCTTCTGCTTTCTGCCGTCTACTGCAACTGTTGATCCCCTCAACAATCAGGGGCATATCTATGTCTATCTGGAATATTCGCAATGTCTTGGCAAAGAGTTCCAAAGAATGACTACCCTCTTAATGAAGAAACTCCTCCGCATCTCACTTCACTAATTTACATCAGATGGTATGTTTTTCTTTTCTTTCTGTGCTCTCCCTGTCTTCTCTTATCAGTCATGTTTGCTTTATCCGCTCTTAAGCATGTTTAGGTGGTTGAGCAATGGATCCGGTGTTACTAGGCGCTGAAGGAGTGCCATTTGGACTTGGGATAAGGTCTGCCAACTTTACAGGATAGCAGAGTACATGAAACAAGACTTTGACCAGGACACAATGATTGTGGGTTTCTCTCCTGGACTGGTAGAGATGGGTTTACGAAATTGCATTTACAGAGAGTTCAGAGGAGAGTATTTACACACACCAAGGTATATTTGGTGAGAACGTGAGGACTGCAGATGCTGGAGATCAGAGCTAAAAATGTGTTGCTGGAAAAGCGCAACAGGTCAGGCAGCATCCATGGAAATGGAAAATCGACGGTTCGGGCACGAGCACTTCCTGAAGAAGGGCTCATGCCCAAAACGTCGATTCTCCTGCTCCTTGGATGCTGCCTGACCTGCTGCGCTTTTCCAGCAACACATTTTCAGCAAGGTATATTTGTGTCTTCAGAATTTCTCAACTGGATTGATAGTGATGAATTTTATATACCCCTTTTTGTTATTTTACCATAACTCTTGTCGACTGTGTCATTATGAGTTTTACACCAATTGCCATCCCTAGAGCCTGTGACTGTCACAACTCTACTCCATTCTCTTTCTGATTCTCAGATCATAAGAATCAAGAAAATCTGTTTCATTTTTATTTCCTGATGTCTGTCTGCACACGATAAAACATTCATCTACTTTCTTTCCCTGCACATACAAACCGACCAGCTAATTTATTCCAGCATATCCTGGGTTTTTTTATACATATTTCAGCTGCTGCAGTATTTTGCTATTATTTTCTTGCAGGTGTTATTTTCTTGCAGGTGTTTCTCGCAGCACTGAGTCCTGAAGTACAGATGCCCCAACGATTAGCTACTTTCTGACTGAGTGGTGGATACAGAAACAGATCCATGGATTCCGGTGTGAATCTTTTATTCTTTAATTTTAGTCACAATTACCGAATGATTACAACACAAGGTAATTTGGTACATCGTGCCAATGCTCGTTCCCTGAGCAGATTAGTTCACCGCACTTTCCAGTGCTTTCATGAGCAAGACTGGCAGATATTGTCAATCTCCAATTGCCGATGTAGAATTCGATGAATGATCTTCTTGAACTGCTGCGGTCCAGTAGTGCACGTGGTCCCAGATTACTGGCAGGTGAGGAGTTACAGGTTAAACACCTGTAAATGATGAAGGAATTGCAATGGATATCCAAATCAACAACATCAGATTTTAATTCTACTCCGTCTTCCATCTATCAAACTGTACAAGATGATTCACAGGAATGTGAAAAGGCAACACTTGACACTGAGCCACATAAAGAGTAGTTTAGGCACTTGACCGAGCATGTTTGAATGGGTTCTCTCTCAATTATATGCTTCAAATCAATTTTACACGGTATGAGAAGGATTGATTTGCACTCAGCAAATTTGGATCAATGATCACTGCAGGGTCTGTCGGAGCCATATCATTTATCCTCACCTGAATAATATGAATTTCTGAACAGGAAAGGTACAAACTTCGTTGAAAGTCGGGAGAAACAGAGCACGTGTGTGTGGGCGAGGCTTCAGCTGATCATCTGGCCTGGCAAGACGCAAAGCGAATCAGCACAGTGAGAAACTTTGCAAATGTCAGGATTGTGGAAAAGGAGAAAGTGAGGATCGCAAATGCTTGAAATTAGTGTCGAAGAATGTGGTACTGGAAAAACACAGGCCGTCAGTCAACATCCAATCAAAAGCCCTTCATCAGGAGATTAAATGTCCCAAAAATATGAATCAAGGGGCAAAACAAATAAGAACAGGAAAGAGGTCGTACTTCAAAAGTTAACTGGACTAAAGTTTGCATCTGGCCTGACGCAAAGCGAATCAGCACAGTGAGAAACTTTGCAAATGTCAGGATTGTGGAAAAGGAGAGGAGAATGATTGCACATGCTTGCAATCAGTGTCTAAGAATGTGGTACTGGAAAAACACAGG
>NW_025210387.1:10460-16012 GCF_004010195.1 Chiloscyllium plagiosum
TGTTTACATCTAACTACCCTTTCGCAAAGTATCTTGAATTTGCATCATACCCTTGATTTTCTTTATCTAAGTGCCTTGCCTAACAAATATAATTTTAAAAATGCGAAGATTTCATGTGACAGATGTTAGGCTAACTGCCTGTCATTTCCTCCTTGACTTCCCTTCTGTTCTGACTAAATAAAACTCACTTATCTGCATTGGTTCACAGGATACCGTTCCACTGATTTTGTAATTCTCAGATTTGCTGTCAAATCCATCCGTGGTCTTACACCCCATTAATCAACCACTGCTTCCAGCCCAACATTCCTCTGTGCTCTTCCCACTCCTCTAATTCTGCTCTTGTATTCGAACGTTACTTACTCCCCCACTGACAGATGTGGATTTCACACTGAATGAAAGTATCTGGAGCAGGTTTGTAGTTCACTAAACAATACAGGCTACTGCTCTTGGTGTTAATATGTAGTTCTACCACATCACCATGTTATCTAAAAAAATTAGATCAATTCATTTTCATGCCTATGTTGTAGATTCCTGCAAAATGCTAGACTGCCTTCTGCGTGCTAGCAAGTACAGTATCTTTCTCTATCCCCAGTTTCATTTTGACTGTGACACGTCACATTTTATTGCTGACAATGTGTTGCTGGAAAAGCGCAGCAGGTCAGGCAGCATCCAAGGAGCAGGAGAATCGACGTTTCGGGCATGAGCCCTTCTTCAGGAATGGCCCATGTCCGAAAATTCGATTCTCCTGCTCCTTGGATGTTGCCCGAACTGCTGCGCTTTTCCAGCAACACATTTTCAGCTCTGATCTCCAACATCTGCAGTCCTCACTGTCTCCACATTTTACTGCTCCCTCACTCACTTATAACTGTCCTTTATTTGACGTCTTTATTTCTGGTTTTGTGTGTGGTGGGCCAGTGACAGTCTTATGTGGAAATCCAGATTGTTATGATGTTGAAAGTGTATACTGCACCTTTAAGAGACGGAGAATGTTGTTCTGCACTGAGAGCTTATGAGAGAAGTGTCAGGGTTTGTTGGAATATTGAAAATATATAACATTTGCCTGTGAAATAGGTACCTGAGATGGTTGCTATTTTGACGACAATTCAAATTTAACCAACGAGTTTCAATTACGTCTCTGTAAACTAAAAGCCAGTCGATTTCGAATTGATTATTCTGCCAACATCGAAGCAATGAGATAATCCGGTTTTGGGGGTATAAGAAAGGCAGGCATGTTGAATGTCAGACAAAGTTACTGTCAACAAGGGAGAACTGTAGGAGAAAAAGACAAGCCAAAAACAAAAAGACAGATTGTGAAATGAAGTGGAATGACGCTGGCATTTTGTGCAGCTAACATCAAATAAATGTTAGCATGAAAGCTGCTGGGTTGCGCTGTTGGATCTTTTCATTACCTCGAACACATGTGCCCCACACGCTGACAAATGATAACTCGGCCGAATCTCAGTTCATCTGCTGCTGAAACTCTCACTTTTTCCCCCTTTTATATCACTGGAGGAGACTTTAAATGAAAGGGCTGGCGATTTTGGTCGAATGACAAATTGTAGTTCTTGAGGAATGATGCTTTAAAATGAACATCAAACGCGGCTGTAAAAATTCAGCGAAGGAACAAAAAATGCAGTGACACTGCTGGAAGAGTGCCACAGAGCCCAGAACAACTTAGTGGTACAATGGAGCTAATGGCAGTTAATCTCTCAATAATGATCAATACAAGGGTAGGAATAATAGGGTTTTTTTTCACAACTCCAATTCAGTGTGTCATTGTAATGCGAAATGATTTTTGAAGTGATTTCAAGAGCACTGTTTTGATCAGTTATGGCAAGACAAACAAGAGCAGCACAATAGGAGGAATGGCGTCGGGAGAGCATCTTGGTAGTAGAGATCACAAACCAGTCAGCTTAACGTCAGACTGAAATCCACCTAGCACAAGAATTAGACGAGTATTTTTGACAAAGTGTGTGTTTATTTTACAATGGCAAACTGGTTAAAAGATAAACGTCTGTGGCATTAATGGAAACGTAGCAAGTAAGGTGCCATACTGGCTTAGTGGCAGGAAATCAAGACGAATTGTTAACAGATAATCTCTGGTCCATGTCAGTAATGGCTCCGACATGATGATTGATTTCACAACCACCGGGATTGAAATGGATCGACTGGTTTCAACTTCCCGATGATGGGATGGGACACGTTTACCCATCAAGAGTGACAGCAGCAGCACAGACAGAGTGGTTTCCGAAGTGTGCATTCGGTTATGGAATACCTCAGTGAAATGGGAGGAGCGATGTAAAGGAGGGTTAGTGACCATGCAAGGGAGGGAAATCTCTGAAAGTGCCTAGGTTTGAATTCTGATTTATGAAACGGAGGAGTGTGATATTCCGCATAAGTAACCAGTGTTGCGGAATATCATATAATCTCGTGTTCCCGGGGCTAAGCTAAGCGAGACTGAGTGGAGCAGCAGCGAAGATCAAACTGGAAATGGGCATGAGGATGAGCCCGCTGTGACAGTATAAAGGTGCATGAAATGCCGGGGCTTCGACTCCACACTCACCTGTAGTACCTTCTGTTGACATGGAGAAAGGAGCATTGTGATATCAGATTGGGACCTCCAATTTATATGGAGCAGCTTCTGTTGGCATAAAGCAGGGGGCACTGTGGCAACAGGCTTGACGTTCCAACCTCCTCTCGAGCAGATTGTATTGATAAGGAGCACGGAGCAATGAGACATAAAGTTGGGAGAAAGGATACTCAGTTATTTTAATCTGAATTAAAGTAGTATTTAGCAGGACCCATGTTTGTAGATTGAGTGAATATCTGTCCCATGGAAATCTCGCAAAAATAAGGGAAAATGTGGCAAAGATTCAGCTCGTGGAGGAGAATCTGTGCAGAAAGAAACGCAGATAATATTTTCTTTTTCTGCCTTTTATCATAAGACTGACTGATTATTTGGTTAAATTGCAGAAGTGATTTTCAGCTCGTGCCATGATATTATATTTCCTGAAATCCCATACAAGTCATTAAAGCGAACTAATCTTCCAAAGATTAACGGTATATACCTAGATCAAAGGGAGAGGACAGAGGGTGGTGGTGGAGGGTTGTTTTTCAGACTGGAGTCCCGTGACCAGTGGAGTGCTACAAGGATCCGTGCTGGGTCCTCTACTTTTTGTCATTTAACTGGAGTTGTGGTGGACAGCGAAGAGAGTTACCACAGAACAGGATCTTGACCAGTTCGGCCAATCAGCTGAGAAATAGCAGATGGAGTTTAATTCAGATAAATGTGAGGTGCTGCATTTTGGGAAAGCAAATCATAACAGGACGTCAAGACTTATTTGCGATATTGGGAGACGCTTAACAGGCTGGGAATGTTTTCCCTGGCGCTTCAGAGGCTGAGGCGTGACTTGTTAGAGGATTTCAAAATTATGAGGGTCAAAGATATGGTAAATAGAAAAAATTATTTTCCCTGGGGTCTGCGATTCCAAAATTAGAGGGCATAGTTTTAGGATGAAAGGGGAAAGATATACATGAGACCGACTGGGCAACATTTTCACACAGAGAGTGATAAGTGCATGGAATGTGCTGCCAGAGGAAGTTGTGGAGGCTGGTACAATTGCAATATTTAAGAGGCATTTGGATGGATATACAAATACACAGGGTTTGGAGGGATATGGACGGGGTGATGGCAGGTGGGACTACATTGGGTTGGGATATTTGGTCAGCATAGACGAGTAGGACCAAAAAGTCTGTTTCCATGCTGTGCATTTCTCTGACTCTATGACTCTATTTGATGTTGACATGATGCTCGAGTTTATCTTGATTTTTGGAGGAAAAGCAGGGAACTATTGTTGAAATTTACAGAATCAACGATGATCCCATTCAATGGCTGAACAGACAAGAGGCTGAATGGAAGGTTCATCATGACAGATATGTTTTCATTATGAATCGCACACAATCACGAAGAGGGGAGGATTGGACTGAAGCAGTGGTGGTGATTTTCTTTCCTGGTTAACTTCTTGAATATGACTGCTATTTCTCCTGTCCATGTTAACATCACAACTCTGAAGCATGAAAGCATGAAGAACACGTGGGACAAGTGGCGCAAAGTCTAACGTGCCTGACTCCAGATCAGAACATTGTAGGTTTCATTCTCTCTAGCTCGAAGTTAACGCAGGTATTTATTAATCTCACAACCTAATCTTCCTCATTGTTCTGAAGCCGAGATGACGTTTGAGCTCCTGATATGCAGACACAAGAATCTCTTTCAGTACACGTCCCGGAGAACATCACAGTAAATGTTGCAGCGTCATGTCAAGTGAGGAAGACCAAATAGTCCCACACACTGTGAATCGGCACTTTTCAATTTCACAGAGCCAACGACGTAAGGAAACAAAATAAATATCTCAGTCTCATGTTGGCTCATGGAGTGCCGAGGCACCTTCTCCGACTTTAAGAGGCTGGAACATTGACCCTGATGTTCACGGAGACATTGATTGATTCGAAGCATTGAAGGGAATCCTATCACAGATGCCCGTGCTGTTGATGCTGAACAAAATAGTCCTTACTAGGAATTGAACCCGGGCCGCAGTGGTAAAAGTGCCAATTCAGAACCACGACACGACCAGGGACGAGTACAGCGGTCAGACGCGCGTAGAGTTGGACGCCTTCTTGGCAGAAACAACCGCTTGACTATCCTCATTCCAATTTCCATCTCTTTGCCTTGTATGCCTTAGCATCACAAATACAGATTGAATACCTCTGAAGGTTGTGTTGATTTCATCACAATGAGTTGCCGATTTATCACCACCACTGGTGGATAAAGGTTTTACTGCTTATCTATTGAAAACTTCCAGCTCTTACATTTAGTCGACTCCACTTGGCGTTTGTCCGAGTGGAACCATTTCTTTCATCCGAACATGCCTTTATCTTTCAATCATGTTTCCTCACAATCTCTTCTTCTCCATTGAAATTAGAACAGAGAAACTGATCGTTTCCAAAAAAAAAACACCCGTTGCTGAATACTGCATTGTGTCCTTTTCCACAGCCTGATGTTCCAGTGATCTCCGGAACATGCCAGTAAAAATTGCTACATGAGCACTGATCTCACAACAGCAGTATGTAAATTGATCGATTGGTTTTAAGGACCTAACTGTGGGATTGGGTCACGTTCGACCAACAACATTGACTGCAGCTGCACAGACTGAACAATGTCCATGCGAGTGCTTGATTGCCAAATGCCTCAGTGAAATTGGAGGAGTGACCTAAAGCAGGTTTACTGATCGTGTGATGGGGAGAAATCTCCGAGAATGGGTGGGTTTGAATCTTGATATATAGACAGCAGAGATGTGAAAGGGGCGAGGGTTTGAAGGAGTAAAATCATCACCTCAACGAATATTTTCATGTCAAAAAAGATTGATTCGCTCCTGCTTTTGTTAAGCATGTCTTACTCTGCATAAAACGGTAACAAGTGACAATACTGGAAGTCAAATTGCAGATGATCTTTCTGCCGCCAGTATGCAAAGTGCTAACTTTGCACGATACCGGCA
>NW_025210387.1:16662-19243 GCF_004010195.1 Chiloscyllium plagiosum
GGATTTTTTTTTTGCTCTTTCATTTTATTCAATTTCTTGTAAATTCGCACAGGTCGTTGAAGTACTTTCAGACTTCCAAAATTAGCTTGAATAGGATTATGTGATTAGGCATTAGTATATCAAAAGTGATGGAGCAAAATCAGGAAATTGAATTTGAAATTCATCAAATGAGCGGAGATCCCATTGAATGGCTGATTAGACACAAAGTGAATGGAAGTTTCATGAGGATGAATGTCTCTTCGTTACAAGACCTTCCTCGACACAAAGAGTGGAGCATTGGAATGAAGCATTAACGGTGATTATTTTTCCTGGTTATTCAACTTGTGAACATGAGTACGATTGGTCATGTCCGTGTTTGGATCACAACTCTGCAGAATACCAACCTCAAGCACGCGCCCACACAGTGTGATAAAGAATATTACGGTCCAGAGATTGGAGTTAAAGTTTCGACTTGGTTTAAGAGCAAGAATGGCAGGCTTCAAATTCACATAAAACCTAACTTACCGCACAATGTAGCACATACATCGGGCTAGTGGCACAATGGAAAACGTGCCTAACTACAGATATGCTGTGTGGAGTTTTGATTCCAACCTGGCTTGCGGGCAGCGCTGACTTTATTGCACTAATAACTGACTGGTCTGAAGCCGAAATGGGGTTTGCACCTTGAACTGCATGGACAAGAGTCCCTTCATTAAATGCCCCTGCGAACGTCAGAGTCAATATCCCAGAGTCATCACTCGGGGGGAAGCTGAATTCATTGCTCACGTTGTCCTTTACACCTGTCAACTTTCCGAGATTCACTGTGGCACCTGCAATTGAAAAGGAAACAAGACACAGAGCCAAGTCTCAGCTTTGACAATTTTGGGAAAACCTTTAGGAAGCGGAATCAAAGGAGAATGGAGAGTGAACTGTCTGAATGAGCAGAGACTGCCGAGGCACCGTTCCCCTTCTTTAAGAGGCTGGGATATCGTCTCTCATTTCTCGACGTCATTAATTGATCTGAGGTACTAAAACCACTCACTTGCAAGTGGTTGCTTTTGCTGATGTCACTATCAGGATCAAAACAAACCCCAACTCCCGGACTGAGAATCAAAGCCGGGTCACAGCGAAGGAAGCGAAAAAAATGTAACTGCTAGCCCACCAAGGACAGCTACACGAATACCACGCATGTGTAGAATGACAGCCCTCAAGGTTGTTGTACATGCTTTTGTCAGATGCAATCGCTTGACTATCTGTATTCATTTTCATCACTTGGCCTTGTATGCATTGACAACTCAAGTTCAGATCCCTGTATTTCTGAAGGTTATGTGGGTTCGCCTCTGCACATCCCTTCAGACAGTGAATCCAGATTCAACCATCCGCTTGCTGATGAGATTTTTCTGCATATCTCCTCAATCCTTTCCATCTCTTAACTTCAGTCTTCGCCCCTGTTGATCGGTCAAGAGGAAACGTTTATTTTAGTCTGCATTGTCCATGTCGCTCATTAAAATAGTGCATATGAAACATATATCCTCCCAGTTTCCTCTGCCTTAAGAAAGCAACCCCAGTCAAAACAATCTGTCTTCATAACCTAAACTTTTCAACTTGGTAAATTTCTGCACGGTTTCCAGTGCGATCAAATGACTACTGTAATGTGAATTACAGAACTGCACGCAATATTTCGGGGGAACCGAATGAACAAATGAAATAAATGACTGGAGAAAGCCACAGAAACTTGTCATTTCCAATAAAATATCTTTTGCTCAATCCTGCGCTGTGCACTTATCCTGATCCCGATGCTCCAGTAATCTATTGTCAGTGTCAGTAAAAGCTGCTCCACGAGGATTAATTACAGAACAGCTGCATCTAAAGGGATTGAATTGCTTGAAGATGCCGACCATGGGATTGAGCACTTTCACCCAAAACAGTGACCGCAGCAGTACAGAATGAACAGTGTAAATGTGAGTATTATATTGCGCAATGCCTCAGTGAAATGGGAGGGTGGACGTTTCGGCGAGTTAGTTCTTGTGGGAGGGAGAGATTTCTCCGATAAAAGGTGGTTATGATATGTGAAACGCAAAGATATGAGACAGAGTGTGTTTGAAGAAGGAAACATATCATCTCGTATCGTATTTTCATGTAAAACAAAGATTGGTTTTTTCAGCGTTTGCTAAGCAAATATTACATGGAGTAAAATGGGAAAATGCCGATTGCTGTGACAGTGATTCGAGCAGAACATGGAAAAGCACGATGCAAAAATCAATAAGATTAGATTACTTACAGTGTGGAAACAGGCCCTTCGGCCCAACAAGTCCACACTGACCCGCTGAAGCACAACCCACCCATACCTCTACCTAACACTACGGGCAATTTAACATGGCCAATTCACCTAACCTGCACATTTTTGTGACTGTGGGAGGAAACCCACGCAGACACGGGGAGAACGTGCAAACTCCACGCAGTCAGTCGCCTGAGGTGGGAATTGAACTCGTGTCTCTAGCGCTGTGAGGCAGCAGTGCTAACCACCGTGCCGCCCACATAGCTTCTATGTCCTGAGAGACTGTAGAGTTTGCAACACTGAGGTTGTGGGATATTACGTTTG
>NW_025210388.1:0-880 GCF_004010195.1 Chiloscyllium plagiosum
AATATCAGTGGGATATGATTAGATCCTCATTTGTCAGAGTTATCAATACTCTATTTCGTCCTTGTGTAGACCAATCTGATTCCAGTCGCTGTCTGATATCAAGTTCGAATTCCCGTCCGTGCTTGAAATTTCAAACATTTCTTCGCATAAATGTTTCCACCTGCCTTAATAATATGTAAGGATTCTGCAGGGGACAGCAGAGATTAATGAACATGTTGTCAACACTGGAGAAAATGGAGCTTCGTGGAATGATTGGTTAGGCTGGGATTATTCTCCTTGAAACAAAGGAGGCGGAGTGCAGCTCTATTATCACCTAATCACATTTATACATGTTCAATATTCATGGAATCTTGACAGGGTAGTTACTGGCAGGTGGTTCACTCTCTGGTATGAGGAGAGCACGAGAGGACATGAACTCAGAATTAGATATTGCCAATTTATTTCAGAAATGGAGAGTAATTGCTTTGCTCAGGGGCAGTGAATCCGTGGAACTCCTGACCAAAACTGTTGTTGAGGCTGCGTTGCTGTGTATTTTCAACTGTGGCAGATAGATATTTAACCAGAAAGGCGATGAAGCTTTGTTGGGGCAATGCAGGAGAATGGAGTTGAGGATTAGCAGATCAGCCATGAGTTCATTGAATGGTGGAGCAGGCTCGATGGCCTGAATGGCCCACTTCCAATCCTACATCATTTTGTCTAACGCCTTACTTTATTGATAAATTTAGAATTATGAGGGGATGGGATGAAGTGATAGAAAAGGTTTCCAAACTGCTCAGACAGATCAGGAACTAGGCTCATAAGCTCATGACCAAGAAGTGTGCTGTGGCCTGAAAACAACAAATGGCACTGGGCACACCGCAGATGGGTATGTGCAGACGCT
>NW_025210388.1:1398-5609 GCF_004010195.1 Chiloscyllium plagiosum
CGTTTGATAGAAGTAACAGCCAGAGTAGGATTCAAATCCACTCATGCACAATGAAAGAGCAACCTGTCGCGTTAAACTCTGGGCCACTTAAGTACATGGAAAATGGGCTCACAAAAAACCACATCAAGATTACCTATGGTGCACCTCGGGGATAAGACATTCCCTGAGCAGAATCGAATCCACACCATTATGTTTCTTCTTTCAGCGGAATAATAATATCAGCAAAATCCAAGGAATTGACCTCGTCCTTGGAAAGAATACCCTGTCTTTGATTTATTCCGAGTCGGTACTGTCTCAGAATGAACCAGCAAACATGTAATTCCCGTCACATTCATACACTTAGTTTGACGCATAATTTCTTCAGACAGGTTTTCTCTCACGCGAAGAAGTATATACGGAGAGAGAAGTGAATGTGATGTTTTAGATCGATGAACTTTCTCAAATGGATGAACCTCAAGTGGGTAAAATTCCCGGAAATGCGGTGTTGTTCGTTTCATTTTATTAATTTTGCTGCAACTTCACTTTGTTCACTGGAATGATCGGAAGTGAATTGCATTTCTATGATTGAAATGTTTAATGTTGTATTGAATTTTGCTCCGAATTAATTCCAACTTAAAGAAAATACTGATGAGAAAACAGAAGGTTAAATTACAAAACAAGATGCCAGTTTTGATGCTCAGTTACTTTGGCAGATTTTAGTGGGTACCAAATGAACCCAACATCATGGCGATTGTCCTCCCACTTTTAAACGATGGGATTAAAGCACGAAATCGATCTCTAAGAGACGGGTCACTTCCTATTCATTATGGAATTTCTTTCCTCTACAATATACAAAATCTGCTCAGTTCCATTTATAATGCTTCATGTGAAATATCACTAGAAATCTTTCAAAACTCTGAGGTGTTTTTTTTTGCTGAATCTTACTCAGCTGCATACATTTGCGATATTTAACCACTGCTGGCACATAGTCCCAATTCCCAGCCCCAGAATCAGAGGAATTGAGTGGCGCAGTCACGAAGATCCAACTGGAAGTTGAGATAGGAATGAGGTCGCACAGATACTCGAGGACTCCAGTGACACAACCGGTGAATGCACGGCATTTCTATGACAGTTTAGAGGCGCAAGTAATTCCGAGGTTGGGAATGCTCCGGTCAAAGGCGGAGCAGAAGGGAACTTTTTTTCCCGTTTATAGCAATCTACAGTGCGTCTTGCTGAGACAGCTGAGTGCCACAACTGGAGCGAGGGTGGCTGGTTTGAAGTTTGACCTTGCTTCATTATCACCCACTTCCCTGGAATGAATTGCTTTCACCATTTTCATTTCCAATTGTTTAATATCTCCCTGCAGTCTGCAACTTTCTTCCTCATGGTTAATTGCATGACTAACTGTTGTATGATCTGCACACTGGTAAAACACGGCCACTACAAGTAAATATGAATCATTGATCTATATGAGAAAACAGTGGAACTCACTGCAGGCATGCTTTGTCGGTTTGTAGCGACGGCAGAATTGCAGACAGTGAGGAAGATTATCTAAGTTTCAAAAGGATCTTAATCCAATGAGTCGTTGGACACAAAAAATGTAACATGGAGTTCAATCTGGATAAATGGAAGGTATTGCATTTTGGTACAACAACAAGTTGCGTAGTATTGGAGAACACAGAAGCTAGGGTGCAGGTGCATAATTCCTTGTAGTTTGCATCACCTACAGACAAGGTGATTCAAAGGCATTTCGTGTACTTCCCTTCATTGTTCAGTCCTTTGTGTATAGGAGTCGGGACGTTATGTTGAAGCTTTGCAGGACATTGATGAGGCCTCTTCAGCAGTATTATGTCCAGTTCTGGTCGCCCAGTTGTAGGAATGATATTATTCAGCTGGAGCAGGTTCAGAAAAGTATGCATGTATGATGTCCTGTGTGGAAGGTATGTGTTATAATGAAAGGCTGGATCTGCTGAGACTATTTTCAGATTCGAGATTGGGGTGCTGGGAAACCACAACAGGTAAGGCAGCATCCCAGGAGCAGGAGAATTTTTTTTTTGCGCAAGTGACTTTCATCAGGTTCTTCCTCGAAACGTCGATGCTCCAGCTCCTCAAATGCTGCCTGACCTGCTGTGCTTTCCCAGCACAACACTCTCGACTCTGATCTCTCATCTGCAGTTCTCACTGTCTCCTAATTGAGACTGTTTTCACTCTAGGTTAGGGGTTTGAACGGTGACCTGACAGAAGTCTATGAATTATTGAGAGGCAAGTTAGAGTTAACGGTAGCTGCCTTTTCCCAGGATGGGGATTTCAAGGCGAGAGGGCATCTGTTTAAGATGAAAAGAGAGAGGCTATTTTTGAAAAGGTCATGTGAGGCATTTTTTTAAGCAAGGTGTTTGACGTGTGCAATTAACTTGCTGAGGAAGTGATGGATGAGGGTACGTTTGCAACATTTAATGGACAATTGATTCCAAACATGAATGGGAAAGTGGGATTTTTAAAATAAATTAAAAGAGTCAACCACGATATTATCCACCTGGAGTCTCCTGTGGGACAGAGCAGATATATATGACAGTTTGCTTCCCGAACTGGCATGAATGAATCAGATGGGATTTTCCACACAACTGATTCAGGTCATCACGAGACTCTTCAATTCCACGTGCTCATTGAATTCAATCTCCACTATCTGTCATGCCAGGACCTGAACCCTTTGTCCCCAAAATATTACCTGTTTTTTTCGGATTAACAACACAGTAATAAAACTACAAGAGCATTATAACCACTTAACGGCTACAGGAGGAGGCAGATGGGACTAGATTATTTTGGCAGTATGCTCAGCATAGATTGGTTGCACTGACGGGCCTGTTTTCATGCTGTATGACTCTATGATTGACGCTATGGAACAATTGCTGTTTGGGATTAACAGCAGCATTGATAGCATAATCGAACACCTGATGGGATATGTAATCCTGCTGGAGTGTCCGTAGGTTGTTTTGCTCAGTGACCCCTTCCCACACACGGGACTGGTGAACCGTCTCCCGCCAGTGTTACTGATTAAATGAGTTTCCATTTCTGTGGTTAATTGAATCCCTTCCAGCGGTTCCCACATTGCCCCGCTTTCTCTGTGGTATCAGCGTCTTTTTTTATAGAGGGTGAACGATCCTTTCACATTGTGTCCACACAGATACAAATCCCGTTTTCTATGTTGTGAATGTGTTTTCATTGTTTCTCATTCACCCACAGGGTGTGAGTATGACTAGTCAGGACACCATTTGTCATTCGCCCCTCGTTCGTTGCTGTCTGGTTACACCACAAAACCAGGTGCGATCCCAGCCTCGGGTCTCTGTCTGTGGGCAGTCTGCACATTCTATGTGTGCTTGCGTTTTTATTTCTCCCTCTGACCAAAGATGTGCCAGTTACAGGAATCAACAATGGGAAATGCAGGATTATGGGACAGGGAATACCCTGAGGTCTGGTGGGATGCGCTTCTGATGTACCATGTGGACTGGAAGGCCCGACTAGCCTGCTTCCCCACATGATGGGGATTCCTGAATTAATGGTCAGCTCATGTTTTTTCTGGTCCTGGAGTCTCTCGGAGGCAGGACTGGGTGAATATGGTAGAATCCCCTGCATAAGGGACATGAATGAATGAGATTGCAGGAAATTAAAGTTAGTATCTCTTTTTCTGAGGTTAGGCTTGCATTTCAGGTTTTATTCGTCGAACGTAAACATCACCCTTTCCGTGTTCCAGTCGCCAAGGACGGATAGTTTAAAATATCACCCCAACACCACCTTCTCCAGGTTGAAGTCTTGACTGGGTGGAAGAAACTGACACTGAGCTGATGTGAGCAAATGTAGCTGCCACCACCAGTGTCAGAAACACAGATCCAAACAGCAAAATCATCTTTTAAAACCACCACTGTAAAGTTAAGGGCTCAACACGCTCCACATGTGCCACTCAGCTGTCTTAGAAAGATGCACCGGAAATCGCTATGATAGTATAAACGGGGACAACCATTCCCTTGAGCAGTAGCACACTCAACCGAGGAATTTCATCCGCCTAAATACCATCACAGATGGACAGGACGCTCACCTGTTGCATCACTGGAGCCAGAGAGTAACTCCATGCACTCATTCCCATCCCCATTTCCGTTTGGATCTGGGCGGCTGTGCCGATGTTAAGCTAAAATGCTATTGAAGCATACATTTCAACAATATCCCGTACTGCCCCCCGA
>NW_025210388.1:7084-19244 GCF_004010195.1 Chiloscyllium plagiosum
CTGCATGTGACTTCAGACTCATAGCAATATGGTTGAGTTTCAACTGCCCTCTGGGCAATTCGGAATCGATAATAAATTCTGTTTTGCCAGAATCGCCCTCATACTAATACAGAAATTTTAAAACAAATGCTCATTAGCCTCAAGCAAGAGTGTTGTGTGCAGTTTTGCAAGTCACATCATAGCAGGGATGTGATCACACTGAGAAAATTGCAGGAGATATTTACCGGGATATTATTTGGGCTGAAGAGTTTCAGTTTGGAAGAAAGACAGGACAGAGTGGAGTGTTTGTCGCAGTGCAAAGGAGATGTAGACAAGACATGATTGAGTTAGGGCATGTTCAGGGTTGACTGAACGAGTTTGCCATTGATGGAGGGATCGATCAGCAGGGGCCAGAGACTTAAGCAGAAAGGCAGAATGGTTTGAGAAAATGTGCGGAAAAGCTTTATCAGCCAGCGGGGGGTTGGAATTTGGAATACACTGTCTGTAATGTTTAGAGCGGCAGAAACCCTTATAACCTGAACAAATATTCAGATGTGAACTTGTGATGCCAAGACATATTCGGCTGTGGGATACGCATTGTGAAATGGGATTCAGTTCATTAGGCAGTTGTTTTTGATAAGTATGGCCACAATTGGTTGAAGGGCTTCCTTTGACACTCTTGTCCTCGGTAGTGTAATGGTTAATATCCCTGCCTGCCACAGGGCTCAATTCTCCACTGGGGACAGTGTAAATATTTTAAAACTGTCGCTCCTAACTAAGTGCGGGTATTGATACCTGTCCTTCCATTCTCGATAGGACATGTCACAGGAGGGACAGTGGTGCCTGAATCAAGGTGGGGAAGGACTGCAACTCTCAGGGAGGCAGAGTGTCAGTGAAAGTGCAAACACGTGACCTCTGCAAACTGCACCTTTTTACTGTGTTGGAATGAAAAGCATTTGACAGACTTGTTCCTGATTGAAGTGTTTATTGGAAGCAGGAAGGTGAGGAAGAAACAGTGTAAAAGCATTCAAGTATGAGGTCAGAAACATTTCCCGCAGCACGAATCAGAGTGTAAAGCTCAGAGTAGTGTTTCAATACATTGAATTTGGGTTGATTTGCTTTGATGAGGCTGAGTTACCAGGGTATAAAGCCATTAAAAATGATACAGGTTTTGCTCACGATGATGGAACATTGGCTCAGTAATTCGCACTGCTGTTCGGTTTGAGGGTTATGTTGATTGGCCAAGTTAACTTGTCCTCTCTTGTCCAGGGATTGAATTAAGTAAATTAAGTAAATTAGCCATGGATAACGCGGGGACAATATCAGAAGTCACAGGACGACAGGTTATAGCCCAACAGCTTTATTTGACATCATAATGGGGAGGGTTGCCCCTTCTTCTGGTGAGATATAAAGAAATGGGGAGGTGAGCTCGGTCTGGGTGAGATGCTCTTCAGTGTGTCGACACCGGCTTGATTGACTTAAATGCTCTTTCTGCACTGTAGGATTCTGTGATTCTCTCCACGAGGGTAATGACGGTGTTTACTGGGGGTAAAGCCATTAGAGACGATGCTGACGGGGTTTACTGAGGATGAGATTTTATTCACTTGTTGTCATCGAAAATTTAGCACAGTTAACCCTGAACCAAGGAAGACTTAATTGGGGTTTTTTCAGGTTATGAAATGTTTGGACAGAGTAAATAGGTGGAAAATTCCCTCTTTCAAATAAGTAAACATCCGGGGGCTAGACATTCAAAACCTTTGATAAAACCTTTGAAGGACAAAGAAATGATGACAACAGAATTGCTGACACTCTGAGAATCGCTTTTTCAAAATATTTGGAAAGGCACATTTGGTGACATATAAGGAATACATTTCACAAGGAGGGAGGCAGCGTGTGGCTATGTAAAGGTGCAGAGGTGGGGTGTAATCGGTCGGAAGTTGCGGGAAACAATGTCTAAGTGGGTTGACTTTAAATGTAAAGAAATTTCGTGAACGTGTGCAGCTGAATAAGATTCGGTATCAAAAACTCTGGATTTTGAAAGATTTGGCATAATATTCTACCTGAAGCATTGTAAATGGAACTGAGTGAATTTTTATTTATTGCGAAGGGAAGATATTACATAATGAATAGGAAGTGACCAGTTGCTTGGAGATCGACTTCTGGCTTTAATCACATGCGTTAAAGATGTGAGGACAAACACCATGATGTTTGGTCCATTTAATACTCGGTGAAATCTGCCAAAGCAACGAGCAACAAAACTGGTGGGTTTTCTTTAGCTCTTTAACACTCTGATTTTCTAAGCAAAATTTTCCTTAAGCTGAAATTAAGTTGGTGCAAATTTGAATAAAAAATTAATCGTTAAAATGAGATTTATCTACTTCACTTCTGATTATTACAATGGATATTGTGAGGTTGCAGCAAAATTAAAATGAAACGCACAAATCAGTATTTCTTGTGATTTAATCTAATTCAGGTTCAGCCATATGAAAAAGGCCATTGAGCCACTACATCGCCTTTATTTCCCTCTCCATAGCTGCTTCTTCACGTGAGAGAGAAAGTGACTGAAGAAGTTACGCGCCAAATGTAGGTGTGAATATGACGGAAAATTCTTGTTCTCTGTTTCATTCTGTTTCAGTTCTGACTCAGAATGTATCACTGACAGCTATTCATTCTGACGAGCATGGCTATTTATTGGGATTTGCTGTTATTATAATTCTGATGCAAGCAGAAACACAATGGCGTGGATTCGATTCAGTTCTGCAAATTTCTCATCCTTTACTTTCACCACATGCAACCTGATGAGGTGACATGTCACTCCTCTAAAAAATGTGCTGCGAAGACTGAACATTATGGTGGTGGGTTATTACACCGCTGTGCTCCACATTCACGGGTTCGATTCACACTCTGGTTTCTAACTTCACAAACTGCTCCAGCAGTTTTTATTGGCACCTCACACTCTGGTATACACTGGATCGAGAATCTTGTTCTTGCCCTTCACTGCACGGGAGATTCACGAGTAATCGACACCACAATAAAGTCGCAATGAAGAGTGAGAGCAGTCATTCTATTCAATTGTACATTAAATTGGCCACATTCCATCTTGTCTTTCTACGAATTTGCATCGAAAGAAAGAGAAACAAATAACAAGAGATCCAGTTGGGATGCAAGAAGTATTTTAACCTAACACTTCACACAATAATCTGATCAGTATTTCAAACAGTCACTCGTAATTGGAACCGCAGAAAACTTCTCCAATGAAACGAACCTTTCATTCTTTCACAAATTTCTGCTGTGTGTGAATCATTCAATGATCCATCATCCAGCGTGATAACTGTCTTGCCAATTGTGTAAGGTCTACCAACTTTCTTCAGCAATCACAGCTTCTGTACACAGCCACGTATGCTGTGCCCAATGCCATTTGTTGCCCCCAGGTCACAGCACATTTCCTCTTCCTGAGTTTATGAACATTCTTCCTGATCTGTCTGATCTGTTTAATAAATCTTTTCTATCACTTCATCTCATCCCCCCACAATTCTGAAATTATGAATAAAATAAGGAGTTAGACCAAATGTTAAACAACTGGAAGTTTGCCATTCAGCCCATCGAGTCTGCCCCACCAGTCAACGAACTCATGGTTGATCTGATAATCTTTAACTCCTTTCTGCTCACATACCTCGGCAAGGTTTCAGCATTTGTCTGACAAACTATCTGGCACAGTTTGAAAATACCCAACAACACAGATGGCACAGATTTTTTGGCCCCTGAGCAAAGAAATTACACTACATTTCGGAATTAGATGGGCAATATCTAATTCTGAGATTATGTCCTCTGGTGCTCTCCTCACAGCACAGGGCAAACCACGTGCCCATATTTCCCTGTCAAGATCGCACGAATAGTGAACGTTTATGATTGGTGTTATGTGATTATAGAGTTCCCGTCCACCTCCTTTGATTCGAGGAAAATTATCCCGGCCTCACCAGTCATTTCACAAAGCTCCATTTTATACAGAGTTGGCAACATCCTCATAAATCTCTGCTGTCCCCTGCAGCGACCTGACATATAATGAAGGCAGGTGCAGAAATTTATGTGAAGAAACGGGTTGAAATATCAGGCACAGATGGGAATTGGAACTTGAAATCAGAAAGTGAATGGAATCGGATCGAATGGAATGGAAGGACCAAATGCAGCAATGATAACTCTGACAAATCAGAATCTAATCATATCCGATTTACATTCATTGGCTTCATTGTAACTGAATTCCTCCGTGTAGTCGTCCTGACAGCTAGTATTTCGGAGAAATGGCACCTGATCACCCATAAAAGAAGTTGACGACACAAACATGTCCGTCGGTCGACTTTGTTTGATTATTAACTCAACTCTCGTCTCCGTGAAGCCTCCATCGTCCGCAACGCTCAAATTAGATGCTGGACAGAACTCTCTCCAGTTGCCTCGGTGGGTGCAGCTTCAATACCACTGAAGGAACTGGACACCCTCCACCACAATACAGTCTCTTAACTGTACATTGTTCAACGCCTGAATAGTTTTTCCCTTAACTGCTGAGGCACAATTGCAGCAGAGTGCGCCACCTAGAAGATTCACTGAAGTAAGTCATCCAGGTTTTGTTGACAGAACCTTCAAAGCTCAAACACTGTACCGACGATAACGACAAGTCACTGAAACGTCACCATTTACAAAATACTCTCCAAGGCACATACCAGCATGACTTGGAGAGGAATCAGTGGTAAAATCATTGAGTGGTGAAGCGGCCTTGATGGGCAAAGAGTTATACTCGAGCCCTCCACCTTTTATTTTACAATTTTGATAAATGTTGATTATTGCATGGACCAGAATTGTGCTCACTCCTTCAGTTGTTTCCGAAACTGGCGTTTGCTAAAGATTGAATATCATTCTCAGAATGAGGTCAACAATATAAAATATACAAAGAGCCTCTCGAACAACTGATCACCCTGTCCAACAATCTTCAGAGATCTGTGAATATCTACTCCAAGATCTCTTTGCTCCTGTACACCACTACGAATCCTCACTGTTATTGTTTCAACTCCCCAAATTCACTACCACTTATTGGTTTGGATTCAATTCCATTCGCCGTTGTTCCTTTCCACATGATTGATGCATCCCTGCGGTCCCTGATATTATTCATCACAGTCACCTACACGACCAATTGTAAACTTCATCATCTGAAAACTTCTAAACGTGACTCCTACAACTAAGTTTGAATTATTGATCTACAACAGGAAATAGTGGTCGTCCACTGGAATCAGGCATCCAAGCATTGTTCATTGCTGGATGGGATGAACACCTGCAATAACAACTGAATTGGACGCTTGCTATCATTTGTAAACCTGATGGCAACTCTGCAGGTTGGTCTCCTGACTGATTCCTTCTCGCATAGGGGAGTGGTGAATGACCTGCCCACATTGTGACTGAGGAAGTGAGTTTACATTTCAGCGGGTAATTGAATCCCTTCCTACAGACCCCGTCCCCATGGACCTGACTTCATGGAGGCGTGGGTATCCTTGTGTCTATTTAGTTTGGATAATCATTTGAGTTTGAGACCACGCTGAGACGACTCCCAATTTTCCCAGTCATCCATGTACCTTTTTTATCCTTCCTTATTCTCCCACGGAGTGTGGCCATCATAGTCTGAATAGCATTTGTTGTCCATCCTTAAATCTCCTTGAACTGAGTCAGAAGAAATTTATGGGTGAACCGTACTATTGTGGGTCTGGGGTTATATGTTGGCAAGTCTCGTTAAGGACGGCAGATTTCCCTTTTGAAGGGACATGAATGAATGGGCTTCCAGCAAATTAAAACTTTTTGTCAGTCTTCCTCTGAGCGGGTTTATATTCCAGATTTTATTCATCAAATCTAATTACCAGCAGCTGACATGCTCCAGTCTCCAAGGGTTGCTGCCCAAATATCGCCATTACAATTGCAGATGACGCAAAGATTGGTGGAGTAGCAGAAAACAGAAAGGGGACTGTCAAAGAATGAAGGAAGATATAGATAGACAGGAGAGTTGAGCGGAGAAGTGGCAGGTGGAGTTGGATCCAGGCAAATGTGAGGTGATGCATTTTGCGAAGTCTAATTCTAGAGCCAAGTAAACGGAAGAGCCTTGGGTAAAGTTGATGAGCAGAGAGATATGGGAATTCAGGTCCTTTGTACCCTGAAGGTGCTGCACAGGTGGATCGAGTGGACAAGAAGGCATATGGCAAGCTTGCTTTCACTGGATGGGGCATTGAGTAAAGGAGCTAAAATTGTACAAAATTTTGGTTCAACAGCATTTCGAATGCTGTGCACAGTTCTGGTTGCTAAAGTACCAATACGATGTGGACGTTTAGGAGAGTGTGCAGAGAAGATTTACACGAATGTTGCCTGGTATGGAAGATGCTTGCACTGAAGAGAGATTGAGGGGGACCTGATTGACGCCTACAAAATCATGAAGGGTATAGTCAGGTTGGATAGACATAAGCTCTTTCCCAAGGTGAGGGATTAAATAATGAGAGGTCACGTGTTCAAGGTGAGAGGAGAAAACTTTAAGAGAGATAGACATTGGAAGTATTTTTCACAGAGGGTGGTAGGTGCCTGGAACGTGTTTCCAGCAGAGGTAGTAGAGACAAGCACGGTGGATTAATTTCAGGTGCGCCTGGACAGATGAATGAGCAGGTAGGGTGCAAAGGGATACAGATGCTTAGGAATTGGGTGATAGGTTTCGACAGTGGATTTGGATCAGCTCAGGCTCCCACGTCCAAAGGGCATGGTCCTGGGCTGTACAGTATCTGTGTTATTTGTTCTTCTTTGTTCACTACACTATCAACTTCATGCTACATTGCTGCATCTCACAGAATGACATTGTAAATTCCAATTATCACAGAGGTAATGAGAGTATGACATGTGGCTGTTTTGGAATGAGTGTGTTGTACGCTGTATTGGAGTGTTTACTGGGAGTAAGAGGCTGATGTGGCGACGATGTGATCAATAACAGCTCTTACTGTCAAAGTAACAAAACAGTGCATTCTTAAGGAAAATTTCAGAGAATGCTTTCAATTAATCGACCTCCTGCTTAAGGCTCCAGCACGTTTCCGCTGAGCCAATCTGCAGTGCGGGTTAATGCTGGTGTTGTATCTTAATAATCTAATAAACAGAGACAAATATGCCCATTCCTCCCCGTCTTTGACCAGGAACACTCCAAGCTTTGGTATTTCATGCGCCTCTGTGCCGTCATAGAAGAACCACATACACACTATCAAACCATTCAATCCATTTCGATACCGTGATTGTGAGATCAATTCTCTTGTAGCAGCTTTTACAACATGGAACAGAGATTATTGGGATATCAGGCTCAGGAAAAGGACACAGGGTAGCAGCACTGAGGAAAAGAATTTTTTTCGAAAATACCTCTTTCTGTGGACTTCTACATCATTTATTTAACTTGCTCATTTTGCTCTATTGCGTGCAATTCTACAATTCGCATAATAGCACTAATATGATAGCACTGGAAATGATGCAGGAGAGATTTACCAGGATATTGTCTGGGTAGAAGAGTTTCAGTCATGAAGAGAAATTGGATAAACTGGAGGCGTTTTCTTAGAGCAGAAGAAATTGAGAGGAAACATGATTGAGATGTACAAAATAATAAGGAAAATGGATGGCGTAGACGGAAATAAACGTTTCTCTTTGATGGCGAAATCGATCACGGGGGAGGGGTAGGGTGGCATAGATTTAAGAATAGAAGAGGAAAGATTTGAGTGAATGTGTAGACAAATGTATTGAAACAGCGGTTGTTTTAAATTTGGAATCAGTGCTTGCACAGATTGGAGAGGCAGTATTCCTCATAGCTTTCAGAAGCATTCAGATGTGAATTTGTGATGCCAAGACATACAAGGCTGTAGGCCAAGTGATTTCAAAAAGAGTTCGGGTAGTTAGGTGAATGCTAATTCCCAGTATTAACAAATAGGCTTCTTTTTGGATACAATTCCTGGCTAGTACGACCGCCTGTCACTGCGTGAGATCGGATTCAATTCGCTTCCATGATGGGCACTTGCATATTGGGAGGGCTCAGTGGATAGAACTGCGCCTTTCAGCGCCAGAAACCCGCATTCTATTCCAGAATTGTGTGACTGACTGTGTGGTACTTGCACACTCCTGTTCTCTCTCTCTCTCCCGTGTGAGTTTCCTCTGACTGCTCCTATTCCTTCCCACAGTGCAAAGGTGTGCAATTCTGGTAAATGGCACACAAAATCTGAATGGACTGCAAGTGCTGTAAGTCAGAGACAAAAGTCAGAATTGCAGCTAGAGGAAAACAAAATGACCATTTCGGGTCAACAGACCCTTCCTCGGAACAGTTTTTAATTCGCAATGATAAATCTGATTTCTCTCCACTGATGCTGCCTGACTCGCTGAGCTTTTGCAGTATTTTCTATTTTTGTAGGTGGATCATAAATGCCCGTTTAGAAAGAGAGAGTGGAGGAATGTGAATCTCTTCCACGGTGCAATGCAGACTCATCTGGCCAAATGGTTTCTGTCTGCACAGTGTCTAATTCTATTAACTCTGAATCGATAAGTTTTTGTCCTTTTTTTAGTCTTTGGTTATCACACCTCTCCTCCCATGTGAATTGTAGAGCAGGTCAATCGATCTTTCTGGCATAAGCCACCACCAAACCTTTGCTACCTGATGCCTGGAAGATGAACGCGTCATATTCTACCTTGGGACCCTGCAACCACACGGGAAAAATGTGGATTTCAACGGCTTCCTCATTTTCCCTCCCCCCACACTATCACAGTCTGAAGCATCCAACTCAGCACCACCCTCCGAACCCATTCATCTCTCCCCCTCTGACTGAACACATTCTCCACGCCTCCAGCCACCATTCTCCCAGCTACCTTGCACCCAAACCCAACGCCCTCACATTTATCTCTCAGTCCCCAACCACAAGACTCATTCCTGAAGAAAGACTTATGCCAGAAACGTCGATTCTCCCGCTCCTCGGATGCTGCCTGAACTGATGTACTTTTCCAGCACGACAGTATCGCCATGGCGAAAATAGACGAGCTCAGCTCAGGCTCTCTATCTGAGAGCGGACAAGACCGAATGAGGAAGTGAGTAAGATGCACATTAAGGGGATCGGTATATGTGATAGGAATAAAATTCCTTTGGGAAGAGTTAACAACCAGGGATCTCCATTAAACACAATGGGGAAGGATGTTCAGACGAGATATTGGAAGAACGTTTTCACTCTGGGAGTGTTGTTTGTTTGGAATTCACTGTGTAGTAAAGCTATGAGTCATCAAAATATTTCAGGAGTATTTAGACGAATGCTTGAGAAGCTAGAGCACACATGGACAAGGAGCAGCTACTGGAAAGTGGGTGAAGATAAACAGATGTCTGATAAAAAAATTCGAACCATGTGCAGAAAATACAGACCATGAAAGCATGGGAAGGGTAAAGGCATGGAAACTACTGGTGATCTGTTACAAAGGTACGCGGAATGCCACACTCGTCAAAGGGTTACTGGGGCAGGATGGGGCAGGTGCGGCAGGATGGGATAAGAATTGTGGAATGCTTCTACACCAGTTAGCAGAGTCAGACTGGGCTGAAAGGTTACTATGGCAGGCTGAGATAATAACAATTAGTAAAGGCAGATTCGCCCACTAACTATCATCGTGGCAGGGTGGGACAAGTCGTGAAAATAAATACTTAGGACATGACTTTAAATAATAAATTGATAGTAGAGTCAGCCTGTTTTAGACGCTTGTATCAGGTTATGACATTAAATATCTAATCAGTGGTTAGTAGAATCAACTTGGGACAGGAAAACATTGTGATGAGTTACCAGAGCATGTGGTGGAAGCTGGTAAAATTGCATCATTTAAGAGGCATTTGGATGGGTATATGAATAAGAAGGGTATGGAGGGATATGGGCCAGGTGCTGGCACGTTCGACTAGATTGGGTTGACAGAAGGGTCTGTTTCCATGCTGTACATTTCAATGACTCTATGCCATGGACCCTGACGTTCGGCGACATTCAAGAATTTGCTTTCGAAATGTCACGGTTATTATTTGCAAATAAAAGATCTACTCATTGAAAACTCTCCGCATCTCCTGGTGATTGTTGACATTTTCTCCACGACAACCGCAACTTTGGGTGCAGGCGACTGCAGCTCTGTGGCGCAATGAAAAGCGTGTTAGATTTCTGCAACTTTAGGAACTTTGCTATTCAATGTTTGTGGGTTTGAACCGCACCAGAATTGGAATTTACTTCAAGTTTCAGCTGAATCATTGATTGTTGTGCTGATTCATCGCCACTCCCTGTCGTCTGGAGTTCTTGTCACTGCTACTGACCAGAGGCAATTCCTTACCTTTTTGGTTGTAAGGTTTTACGGAATCATATCGTTTGAAACATGATCAGACCATAATCAGGTGCTCACCCGCCAAAACCTGCAAATTTCGTTCAGAAACCCACTGTCTGTAAATACATTTCCCTCCCAAAGTTGCACAGAAGATTTTGATTGCTTAAATGTATTTATCCTGTTATGTGACAAGTTGTTGTGGATGAGCTGGTGAAAGACATTGACGTGTTTGGTCAACCATGATGATATCAAACGGTGGGAAGGACAGGTATTTGGAATAGCCTCCTCCTGTTCCACTCTTTCTGTGCTGTTTCTTACAGAGGGCTTTCAACAATAATTTGATGAGGGCAATGTGAGTCGACACTACGGAATATCAAAGTCCTCCCCTTTTTCCACTGCTCTCACAGCCAGAATAGACAGGTCCAATTGCAACTTTAGATCAGATAGTGAAGGATTCTCTCAGGCGCTCTGTCAGACTGCATGCTCCTTCACACAGGTTTCCAACGGGGTACATGGAGCAAGCAATCGTGTGGATATTGGGATTCAGGGACAGATTTCCACTCTTCTGGTCTGCAGTTCTGGTCACATGAATTTCTGACATGCTGAGTCTTTTTGTGCATTCTTCCTACTTTCCAATTTCAACTGTGATTGAATTTATTCTTGCATACCATTCTTACATCTTCAATGTTCATGGAAACTGTGCATCGTTTTCTTGAATGTCGGAATGGTGAAGATTATTGATGAATGCAATAAGTTTCATGTTACCTGTATGAACTTTCAGAAGGAAGTTGGTGAGGTTTCATTGATCCGAATTCTGTGCTGATAGAAGCTGAATGAAGGGAAAGCTCTGCGACAGCGGCAATCTAACATTGTCTGTAAACAACGCAGGAACCAACAGAATACCATTTTTCAATGTAGTCTATTTTTCACATTTTTGTCTCTCTTTTATATCCTATTCGTGAACTTGATTCCTCAATAATCACAGGTTCATGTCAGTATCACCTTGTCTGCATTCTCTTTAATAACAGAACCAGACGGTTCAGGGAAATGAGGCAGGGTGAGTTACTGAGATATTATTGCGGCAGCACATCACCACCAAAAAATCCCACAGTATTATGTTTCAGTGGTTCGCACTGCTGCCTCAACAGAGTCCCAAGTTCTATTCCAGTCGCCGTGGACTGTCTGTGTAGAGTTTGCACATTCTCACCGCATTCTCTTTAGCACTGTCAGATGCTAAAGAACGGATGAATGGCGACTGCACATCAATTAACAGACCGGTGTGCCCCTTCCCTGCTGCGGAACACTTCAGTGGTCCAGGACCTTCATAGCAGCACACATGTGGAGAAACAGATTGGGAAACCGATTTTGGAAAGGACTGTTCAATCATTGCATGCTCGACGAAGGGGCCTGTCTTGCCGAAATGGTGTGAAATGTATTGTTGGTTGTGCGACATGCCCTATCATGGTTGTGAGATCTTTGGGGTGCCACGTGTTCTTAATTATAAAGGAATTGTGCGGGACTGCTTTGCAGGCCAGTGCAGCCTGTTCTGCGCTGAGTTGCACGTCTGCTGCAACACCCTGTGTAAAGTATCTGCCAGTGATGGCCAGTGGGGAGATGAGCTCCAAATGTGTGTCCATGAGTGAGGATATGTTGATGCTCGTTCCCGGGGGCAGAAGTGAGACAGTGAAATTGACAGATGAAACGGCCACCCACCAGAGAATGGGTGAAGGATAAAGGGGTAGTTGATATGCGGGAGCAGAGAGGGACAGGAAGGGTGAGGGTAGATTCTGGTAGGCACAACCAGGCGCAT
>NW_025210389.1:0-1555 GCF_004010195.1 Chiloscyllium plagiosum
CCTATGTAACGATCTGTCTGTGTATCTATGTCCCTGTGTACCTATCTGTCTGTGTATCTATGTCCCTGTGTCCAGATCTGCCTGTGCATCTATGTCCCTGTGTACCTATCTGTCTGTGTATCTATGTCGCAGTGTACCTATCTGTCTGTGTATCTATGTCGCTGTATACCTACTGTCGGTGTATCTATGTCCCTGTGTACCTATCTGTCTGTGTATCTATGTCCCTGTGTACCTATCTGTCTATGTATCTAAGTCCCTGTGTACCTATCTGTCTGTGTAGCTATGTCCCTGTGTACCAATCTGTCGGTGTATCTATGTCCCTGTGTACCTATCTGTCTGTGTATCTATGTCCCTGTGTACCTATCTCTCTGTGTATCTGTCGCTGTGTACCTATCTGTCTGTGTATCTATGTCCCTGTGTACCTATCTGTCTGTGTGTCTATGTCCCTGTGTACTTCTCTGTTTGTGTATCTATGTCCCTCTATACCTATCTCTCTGTGCATCTATGTCGCTGTGTACCTATGTCCCTGTGTACCAATCTGTCTGTGTATCTATGTCCCTGTATAACTATCTCTCTGTGTATCTCTCTCCCTGTATACATATCTCTCTGTATATCTATGTCCCTGTGTACTTATCTCTCTGTGGATCTATGTTCCTGCGTACCTACCTGTCTGTATATCTATGTCCCTGTGTACCTATCTCTCTGTGAATCTATGTCCCTGTGTACCTATCTGTCTGTGTATCTATGTCCCTGTATATCTATCTATCTGTGTATCTATGTCCCTGTATACCTATCTGTCTAAGGATTTATGTACTTGTGTACATATCTGTCTGTGTATCTATGTCCCTGTGTACCGATCTGTCTGTGTATCTATGTCCCTGTGTACCTATCTCTCTGCGTATCCACGTCCCTGTGTACCTATCTGTCTAAGGATCTATGTCCCTGTGTACCTATCTCTCTGTGTATCAATGTCCCTGTGTACCTATCTGTCTCTGTATCTATGTCCCTGTGTATCCATCTGTCTGTGTATCTATGTCTGTGTGTACCTATCTCTCTGTGTATCTATGTCCCTGGATACCTATCTCTCTGTGTATCTATGTCCCTGTGTGCCTATCACTATGTCCCTGTGTACCTATCTGTCTGTGAATCTATGTCCCTGTGTACCTATCTGTCTGTGTATCTATGTCTGTGTGTACCTATCTCTCAGTGTATCTATGTCCCTGGATACCTATCTCTCTGTGTATCTATGTCCCTGTGTGCCTATCAGTCTCTGTATCTATGTCCTTGTGTCCCTATCTCTCTGTGAATCTATGTCCCTGTGTACCTATCTGTCTGTGTATCTATGTTCCTGTGGACCTATCTCTCTGTGAAACTATGTCCCTGTGTTCCTATCTCTCTGTGTATCTATGTCGCTGTGTACCTTTCTGTCTATGAATCTGAGTCCCTGTGTAACTATCTGTCTATCTATCTATGTCCCTGTGTACCTATCTCTCTGTGTATCTATGTCCCTGTGTAACTTTCTCTCTGTGCATCTATGTCTCTGTGTACCTATCTG
>NW_025210389.1:1571-2111 GCF_004010195.1 Chiloscyllium plagiosum
ATCTATGTCCCTGTGTACCTATCTCTCTGTGTATCTATGTCTCTGTGTACCTATCTGTCTATGTATCTATGTCCATGTGTACCTATCAGTCTGTGTATCTATGACGCTGCGTACCTATATGTCTGTGTATCTAAGACCCTGTGTACCTCTCTGTCTATGTATCTATGTTTCTGTGTACCTATCTGTCTGTGTATCTATGTCGCTGTGTACCTATCAGTCTGTGTATCTATGTCGCTGTGTAACTATCTGTCTGTGTATCTGTGTCCCTGTGTACCTATCTGTATGTGTATCTATGTCCCTGTGTACCTATCTGTCTGTGTATCTATGTCGCTGTGTACCTGTCTGTCTAATGATCTATGTCCCTGTGTACCTATCTCTCTGTGAATCTATGTCCCTGTGTACCTATCAGTCGATGTATCTATGTCCCTGGATACCTATCTCTCTGTGTATCTAAGTCACTGTGTACCTATCAGTCGATGTATCTATGTCCCTGGATACCTATCTCTCTGTGTATCTATGTCCCTGTGTACCTCTCTGTCT
>NW_025210389.1:3307-6067 GCF_004010195.1 Chiloscyllium plagiosum
TATCTCTCTGTGTATCTATGTCCCTGTGTACTTAACTGTCTTTCTATCTATGTCCCTGTGTACCTACATCTCTGTGTATCTATGTCCCAGTGTACCTATCTGTCTATGTATCCTATGTCCCTGTATACCATCTCTCTGTGTATCTATGTCCCTGTGTACCTATCAGTCTGTGTATCTATGTCGCTGTGTACCTATCTCTCTATGTATCTATGTCCCTGTGTACCTATCAGTCTGTGTATCTATGTCGCTGTGTACCTATCTCTCTGTTTATCTATGTCCCTGTGTACTTATCTGCCTGTTTATCTATGTCCCTGTGTACCTATCTGTTTGTGTATCTATGTCCCTGTGTACCTATCTCTCTGTGTTTCTATGTCCCTGTGTACCTATCCCTCTGTGTATCTATGTCCCTGTGTACCTATCTGTCTAAGGATCAACGTCCCTGTGTACCTACATCTCAATGTATCTGTGACTCTGTATACCTATCTCTCTGTGTATCTATGTCCGTGTGTACCTTTCTGTCTGTGTATCTATGTCCCTGTATACCTATCTCTCTGTGTATCTATGTCCCTGTGTACCTATATGTTTAAGGATCTATGTCCCTGTGTACCTATCTCTCTGTGTATCTATGTCCCTGTGTACCTATCTGTCTCTGTATCTATATCCCTGTATATTCATCTGTTTGTGTATCTATGTCGCTGTGTACCTATCTCTCTGTGTATCTACATCCCTGTGTACTTATCTGCCTGTTTATCTATGTCCCTGTGTACCTATCTGTTGGTGTATCTATGTCCCTATTTCTCTGTGTTTCTATGTCCCTGTGTACCTGTCCCTCTGTGTATCTATGTACCTGTGTTCCTGCCTGTCTATATATCTATGACCCTGTGTACCTATCTCTCTGTGTATCTATGTCCCTGGGTGACTATCTGTCTCTGTATCTATGTCCCTGTGTACCTATCTGTCTGTGTATCTATGTCCCTGTATACCTACCTCTCTGTGTATCTATGTCCCTGTATGCCTATGTGTCTGTGTATCTATGTCCCTGTGTACCTATCTCTCTGTGTATCTATGTCCCTGTATACCTATCTGTCTGTGTATCTATGTCCCTGTGTACCTATCTCTCTGTGTATCTATGTACCTGTGTACCAATCTGTCTGTGTATGTATGTCCCTGTGTACCTATCCCTCTGTGTATCTATGTCCCTGTGTACCTATCTGCCTGTGTATCTATGTCCCTGTGTACCTATCTCTCTGCGTATCTATGTCACTGTGTAATTATCTGCCTGTGTATCTTTGTCCCTGTGTTCCTATCTCGCTGTGTATCTATGTCCCTGTGTATCTATCTCTCTGTGTATCTATGTCCCTGTGTACCTATGTCCCTGTGTACCTATCTCTCTGTGTATCTCTGTCCCTGTGTACCTATGTCCCTGTGTACCTATCTCTCTGTGTCCCTATGTCCCTCTATACCTGTCTCTCTGTGTATCTATATCCTTTAATACCTTTCTGTCTGTGTATGTAGGTCCCTGTGTACCTATCTCTCTGTGTATCTATGTACCTGTGTACAAATCTGTCTGTGTATCTATGTCCCTGTGTACCTATCTCTCTGTGTATCTATGTCCCTGTGTACCTATCTGCCTGTGTATCTATGTCCCTGTGTACCTATCTCTCTGCGTATCTATGTCCCTGTGTACCTATCTCTCTGTGTATCTCTGTCCCTGTGTACCTATGTCCCTGTGTACCTATCTCTCTGTGTATCTCTGTCCCTGTGTACCTGTGTCCCTGTGCACCTATCTCTCTGTGTACTTATCTCTCTGTGTACCTATCTCTCTGTGTACCTATGTCCCTCTATACCTATCTCTCTGTGTATCTATCTCTCTGAACATCTGCCCATTTATCTACCTGTGTGTGTGTAGCTTTGTCTGTCTGTATCTATGCTATCTATTCGTGCATCATATCTCTGTGGTTGTCTGTCTGACAGTCTATCCGTCTGTGTATCTATCTGTCCCACTGTCTGTCCGTCTATCTGCCTGTCTGCCTCCCGAGTGCAGGTGTAGCTCTCCTTTCTGAGTGTTGTTGTGACTGAGTGAGGTTGTGTTCCAGTCTGACAGTGAGTGCTGTCCCTGCGCTGACACTCCGGGTCCTGCTGACATAACATGGAATCATAGAATTTGACAGGACAGAGGAGGCTGTTCAACCCACTGTGACTGTACTGTCTCCCGAAAGAGCTACCCAGCTAGTCCCATTCTCCATTCCTATATCTCTATAGCCCTTTAATGTTATTCTTTCAAATCTATCTCCAGCTCGCTTTTGAAATCTCCTGTGGAATCCTCCTCCCCCCCCCCCCCTCCCCCAGGCAGCACATTCCAAATCCGAACACTCCCTGAGTCATGACATTTCTCCCCACCTCACTCCGAGCTCTCTTGCTGACAATCCTGACATTGTGACCTCTCGTTACTAACGTACCACCTGCAACTTCAATTCGGTTTGTGATCAGAGGCTGTTGCTAGTTTAGTGATTGACCTACTTTTATATGTGATCCTGGTGATGGTGTCCCTGTTCAACATTCTGTTCAGGAATGGGTTTGCCGTGTCAGAAACCTGCAAAAATCAACACAATGCATTACATCCAGCTGGGAACAGGAACAGGAACGGGGATGGGGACGGGTGGGGAACAGGTATGGGAACAGGAATGGGGACGGAAACGGGGATGGGGATGGGGACGGGAATGGGGATGGGGGCGGGTCGGGAACAGGTAAGGGGACAGG
>NW_025210389.1:9388-12456 GCF_004010195.1 Chiloscyllium plagiosum
GACGCAGTGACCCCCAGACGCAGTGACCCCCAGATGGAATGACCCCCAGACGGAGTGTCTGCGTGACCCTGACAGTACTGTGTGACCCAGTGAGTAACTCACTTTGATAAATATGGAGACCACCACCAGCCCATTTGGGCTTTTCGCAGCCTCTGTAACATTTGTGTAGAGCTCATGATTGTAGTGTATTAACTGCACCTGAAAGACAAAGACAGCACAGGGAATTCACATGTTCAAACTCTTGGAACGTTACTTAAATCTGCCTCTGAGCTTCACTGCGTTACATTCCCCCGATGTTCCACCCTGCTGTTGACAGGGGCTAGTGAGATATCTGGGAGTCCTTTCCACGAGGAGTGTGGGGGGGTGAGACTGGATAAGACAAAACACACATTATAGACCATCCCCAGCCCCTTCAACATCCACTCCCTGCACCACTGACGCTCAGAAGCAACAATGTCTACTATCTACATAATTCACCAAAGATCCTCAGGCAGCACCTTCACAAACCCACGACCACTTCCATCCAGAAGGACAAGGGGCAGCAGGTACATGGGAACACCACCCCCTGCAAGTTCCCCTCTCAGCGCCTCACCATCCTGACTTGGAAACATAACGCCGTTCCTTCACTGTCACTGGATCAGAATCCTGGAATTCCCTCCCTCAGGGGCACTGTGGGTCTACCCTACAGCAGGTGGACTGCAGTGGTTCAAGAAGGCAGCTCACCCCCCACCTTCTCAAGGGGGGCAACTAGGGACGGATGGGGATGACTGGGCCCGGCCAGCGTATGAAGGTTTTTTTTGCAGAAGGACTGTTCTCTCAGCTTGAAGTCTGCCAGCCCCCACTGAGCGATAGCTGTCTTCCCCCGACATCACTCTTGGTCAGGCCGGCTCCAGCAGGTCTGAGCCATCTTCAGGCAATGGGAACATTGGGACCAATTGGAAAGCACGGGAAGGAGGGGCCCTGATGACTTCCTTGTGGCATTGGTGGGGTTGACGCTAGGTGTCACTAGGCCCCAGTTACTGTCAATTCCCACCCACTCAGTCAACCTTTGTCAGACCCTGCTCGGTCTATTGCACCCATTGCGTGTTGCTGCAGTGGTTCTGACTCCACACCTTTGACGACAGATACAGCAGAGGGAGCTGGGCCTAACCATTTCCTGTTGCTCTCCTGCAGTGTGAAGGTACTGGGTACTATTTCCCCCAATGGCCAGGGGGTCTCCGACCTGGGGCAGTCCTGCCCTCCGAGGGTCAGTCCCACAGCAGCACTGCAAAAATCATCTTCCCTTCATCTCCCATACAGAATCCTCCAACCTTACTGCACAGAATGAGGCCACTCAGCCAAGAGGGCCTGTGCTAGCCCTGCGAAGGAGCTAGCCAATCAGTCTTCTCCCAACTCCCTCCTGCCCGTTTGTCCCTGAGAATCCTTTTCCAGATTCCCAATGGAGTGCGGGGGTGGGGTGTTTTGGGAGCTGTGGGGAGGGTGTGAGGGGATGGGGACTGCCTGAGGGAGTGCACTAACAGGCAGCTGCTGCAGTGTAATGTGGCAGAGTATTCCAGGGAGGGATGGTGGATGTACAAAGGGATCGGGCGCTTGGGGGGGTTGGGGGGGGGGGGCTCTTACGTGCCAGGCAAGAACAGTTAATGGCAGGCTGCTGTTAGGAAGGCAAGTGTATTCCAGGCTTCATTTCAGGAGGATTGGAGGTTGGAAATTGGAATGTCTTACTGCAAAAATACAGGATCTTGGTGAGACCATGCCCAGAGTACTTTTGGTCAGAGAGGATGCACTGGGTGTCGAGGAAATGCAGCAGGGGGTCACTATGCTGGTACAGGGTGTGACGGTACTTTATGAGGTGTTTTTTGTCCTGGTTTTTTTTTTAAGACAGATTCTGAGGCAGAGACGTTGAGCAGTCCACCAGACCCACTGGAGGGAACAGCTTCAGAGGTCCTGGGGTTGTTTTTTTTGAAAGTTGAAACAATCAAAGCAGCCCGACTGGGTGTGGCCAGCTCTCACAGACCAGGATTTCTGGGTTTTAGTGTTTTTTTTTAGCTTTTAGGCTCGGTGAATGCTGTTGTGGGTTTGGAGAGAGTGCATACTGAGAGAATGTTCCTGCTTCTGAGGGAACCTGACTGAAAACGAGAGGCCTCTTTTGAGATGGGGAGAACATTTTCCCTCACAGAGGGCTGCTAGTCTTCGGAACTCACTATCCCAGGGATCAGTTGGGAAGGTCGAATCAACACTGAAGTAGGCTTCCTGTCAGCAAGGAGGACAGAGGCATGGTGGGGGGAGAAGGGGGGTCAGACAACAGCAGTGGATTTGAGGAGTAACCATCTTACTGAATAGCAGAGTAGAGTTCGAGGGGCTGAATGGTCTACTCCTGCTCTGAATTCCTGTGTTTCTGCGTGTTTGTTTATGTGTTTTTGACATGCCCTACGGACAACAGAAGGAACCTCCAGGTTTTTAACACAATCAGGAACTCTTAAGGTCAAAGAGTTTGTGACAATTATTCTGGTTATTTGTTTGTTTCCCTATTATTCGTCCCATGAGCACGTCATCCCAATGGGAAGGGAGATGACCTTTCCAAAGTAAGCGTCTTGCAGTTCGATACATTTTTGTCTGAAAGCCAGCTAAAAGACAGCAGACATGTCAGAACTGGGCAATGAAAAGCCTCTTCAGAGCTTTGTCAGGGAGCTATGAGCCAGCAGATACTCACAAAACTCCATTGTGCTGGGTCTTGTTTCTAAAGGTCCCCTGAAAAATTAATGAGTCTCTTTGCTAAGGAGCGTGGAGAGAGGTAGTTACCTCATTAGTCACTGCTCTTATGAAGGCCGGAACCTTTTAACTCTGCGGGGGTGAATGAACAGAGGCTGCCAGTAATCTCCGACACTGTCGGGAGGTTTTATAAGTGTTTCTCTGAAAGATGATTGAAGGCGATGTGAGGGGGAGGAGTGTGTGAACGGTTGAAGGAGATAGGGGAGGTTTGTTGTGGCAAAGATTGGCAAAGGTTTGAAAAGCTGTTGTCAGCCACCAGGAAATCAGATCCCTCAGGGAGCACGGGGGGTATCAGATCC
>NW_025210389.1:12754-19257 GCF_004010195.1 Chiloscyllium plagiosum
CCTCCGTCTCTCCCTCACAACCTCCCTCCGCCCCTCCCTCACACACCTCCAGGAACAATCAAAAACCAATATACTGAAGCAAGTTGCCCTCCACGTCCATCCTGATCTGCTCCACCTCTGAATGACCACGGATGGTCCCCCAGATAACAGACAGCTGTCAGAGCTCCCATTGCAGCACTGTCAGTCAGTTCACACACTGGATGTCAAGATACATCTCCATCATCCTGACATTTTAAAGACAACCTTTTTGTCAAGTTAAACACAACATTGGCACTGCAGCTAAACACCCTCAGGAAGGAAAATGTCTCTTGTTGAACCCAGTTACACCTTGCCTCAGTAAAGCAGGAGTGTTACTGTGGGAAGTATTGACCTTTTCAGGTGGAGTTGCAAAGGTTTCTATCTCGAGAGGGAGGGGATTCCTTGCGACTTTCCCTCTGTCACCTCCGACTCAACCCCAGGGCTTATTAATTCCTCATTCACTCTGTCAGGAAAACTCCAATACTGCGGACACTAGGAATCTGAAAGCAAAGCTGAAGGAGCTGGACAGACTCAGTAGGCCGAGGAGAAAGTGAGGACGGCAGATGCTGGAGATCAGAGTCGAGAGTGTGTTGCTGGAAAAGCGCAGCAGGTCAGGCAGCATCCGAGGAGCAGGAGAATCGACGTTTCGGACAAAAGCCCTTCATCAGGCACAGTAGGCCTCGCCATGTCTATTACTGCACAGGAACTCCCTGGTAGTTAGGCTCCAGCCTGACAACTGGGCCCAGTGTCGGCTCCCACAACCCAGGGAAAGGCCTTGGCGAGGGGCCAGAGGGATATTTACCGGAATGGTTCCAGGGAATAGGGGAAATGAGGGGATCTTGTGGAGAGACTGGAGGAGCTGGGATTGGCCCCTGCCCTGGGCAGAAGGCGACCTGATCCGAGTGGTTGAAATTGTTGAGAATTCTCGGGGAGAAGGGAGTATCGTTGCTGAGGGCGTGCTGCTGAGATCACTGGGAAATGAAACAAGCCCGGGGCCAGGGCAGCGGGGAAGGGGAGACTCCATTCCAGTGCAGAGAGTGACTGGGATCCAGGATGTGGGATCTGCAGATTCCCCAGGAACCGTCCAATGGGAATTGGGGGGAGAGTTGAACAGGCGAAATTTACAGGGCTTTGTTAAAAGAGTGAGATTCGGATCATTCAAAGATCTCGAACAGTGACAATGAGCTGAATGGCCTCCTCCTGTGTTGGAGCATTCCACAATGTTCGATAAAGAGGGAGGGGCATGAGGGAGGTGTCCCTGAGGAAGGGGGCAGGAGGGAGGTGCCCTCATTATTTTATAAACCTCTCTAAGGTCACCTCTCAGCCTCCTACCCTCCAGGGACCAAAGTCCCAGCCTATTCAGCCTTTCTTGATAACTCATACCCTCCACTCCCAGGTCAATACAATGACTGCAGATGCTGGAAACCAGAGTCTAGATTAGAGTGGCGCTGGAAGAGCACAGCAGTTCAGGCAGCATCCGAGGAGCAGGAAAATCGACGTTTCGGGCAAAAGCCCTTCATCAGGAATACAGGCAGAGAGCATGAAGCGTGGAGAGATAAATGAGAGGAGGGTGGGGGTGGGGAGAAAGTAGCATAGAGTACAATAGGTGGATAGGGGTGAGATGAAGGTGATAGGTCAGGGAGGAGAGGGTGGAAAGGTGGAAAAGGAGATAGGCAGGTAGGACAAGTCCGGACAGGTCATGGGGACAGTGCTGAGCTGGAAGTTGGGAACTAGGGTGAGGTGGGGGAAGGGGAAATGAGCAAACTGTTGAAGTCCACATTGATGCCCTGGGGTTGAAGCGTTCCGAGGCGGAAGATGAGGCGTTCCTCCACTCCCAGCAACATCCTGCAAAATCTCTTCTGAACCCTCTCCAGCTTCCCAACGCAGAGCGATCAGAACTGGACACAGTACCCTGGAAGAGCTCTCACCAGTGTCCTGCACAACCTCAATGTGACGTCTTAACCTTTTCTCCAAATTGCATTTCTAAAATCTTCTTCAATTTTTTAACCAGTCAGCTATATTACTCCCATCTCCACTGTCCCAAATCCACCCATCGAATGATCTACCAAGGGGCTAGCATAGGGTCAAAGGGCTGAATGGCCTTGTGTGCTGAATTGCTTTGGGCTCGATGTAGCTCAGTGTTGGATTCTGTGGGCACTTTATCTGGTTGGAGGCAGCACGTGAAGACAGTGCTGCAGATCAGAGAGAGACCCCACTGGGAGAGAGCCCCCCTCCCTCAGAGGGGAAGGGCAGGGTGGGTTTGAATCAGGCTGTTGTTTGTCACAGGCCTGAGGCTGCTCATTTCACAGTCTCAATCACTGGCCAATTCAAAACCCGATCCGACCCTCACTGCAATCAACTCCACCTCCAATCCCTCTGACACTGCCTTCAACTGGCACCTGGCTCATCCCATCAGAGAAGGCGAAAGTGAGGACTGCAGATGCTGGAGATCAGAGCCGTGAGTGTGTTGCTGGAAAAGCGCAGCTGGTCAGGCAGCGTCCGAGGAGCAGGATAATCGACGTTTTGGGGTGGAGCCCTTCATTGGGAATGAGGCTGGGACTTGGTGGTGGAGAGACAAATGGGAGGGGGAATGGGGCTGGGGGAAAGCAGCTAGGACTGCGATAGGTGGATGAAGGTGGGGGTTGATGGTATTAAGTCAGAGTGGAGGGTGGAGCGGATATGTGGAAGGAAGATGGAGAGGTAGGACAGTTCAGGAGGGCAATACTGAGTTGGAGGGTTGGATCTGAGATAAGGTGTCAGAAGGGGAGATGTTTGGAGGGATATGGGCCGGGTGCTGGCAGGTGGGACTAGATTGGGTTGGGATATCTGGTCAGACCGAAGGGTCTGTTTCCGTCCTATACATCTCTATGACTGTAGGACAGGTCATGAAGAAAGTGCTGAGCTGGAAGGTTGGAACTGGACTAAGGTGGGGGGAGGGGTAATGAGGAAACTGTTGAAGTCCACATTGATGCCCTGGGGTTGGAGTGTTCCGAGGCAGAAGATGATGCGTTCTTCCTCCAGGCTTCGGGTGGTGAGGGAGCGATGGCGGAAGAGGCCCAGACAAGGTACAGACCCTTCATTTGTGACCTCGGGATACTCCAGCTCAGGAGGATTTTCTGGAAGTGAAGCCAATGTAGTAGAAGGTAGAGCAGGACAGTGCACAGCAAGAGACCATGGTCAGCAATGGGACAATGACCACACACTCTGGGGCGCTGAGTGTGGGTTACACTGGAGTAGGGACACATCTGAGAACTCTCCATCTCTCCCTCAAATAATCACAGACAGATTAATACCATTTAGGTGAGATAGGGGGACAGGCCTCAGCACAAATTCCCTTCAAACATAAATCGATTCATAGAATGCGGCGCTCCCTCAGCACTGACCCTCCGACAGTGTGGCACTCCCTCAGCACTGACCCTCCGATAGTGCGGTACCCCCTCAGCACTGACCCTCCGACAGTGCGGCACTCCCTCAGCACTGACCCTCCGACAGTGCAGCACTCCCTCAGCACTAACCCCTGCACAGTGCGGCACTCCCTCAGCACTGACCCTCCCACAGTGCGGCACTCCCTCAGTACTGACCCTCCGACACTGCGGAACTCCCTCAACACTGACACTGCGACGGTGCGCCACTCCCTCAGTACTGACCCTCTGACAGTGCCGTACCCCCTCAGCATTGACCCTCCGACAGTGCGACACTCCCTCAGAACTGACCCTCCGACAGTGCGGCACACCCTCAACAATGACCCTCGCACAGTGCGCCACTCCCTCAGTACTGACCTTCCGACAGTGCGGCACTCCCCCAGCAATGACCCTCTGACTGTGCATCACTCCCTCAGTACTGACCCTCTGACAGTGCCGTAGCCCCTCAGCATTGACCCTCCGACACTGCGACACTCCCTCAGAACTGACCCTCCGACAATGCGTCACTCCCTCAGCACTGAGCCTCCGACAGTGCGGCACTCCTTCAGTCCTGACCCTCTGACAGTGCGTCACTCCCTCAGCACTGAGCCTCCGACAGTGCGGCACTCCTTCAGTCCTGACCCTCCTACAGTGCCCACTCCCTCAGCACTGACCCTCCTACAGTGCGGCACTCCCTCAGCACTGACCCTCCACAGTGCCGCACTCCCTTAGCACTGACCCTCTGACAGTGCCCACTCCCTCAGCACTGACCCTCCTACAGTGTGGCACTCCCTCAGCACTGACCCTCTGACAGTGCAGCACTCCCTCAGCACTGACCCTCCCACAGTGCAGCTCTCCCTCAGCACTGACCCTCTGACAGTGCAGCCATCCCTCAGCACTGACCGTCCGACAGTGCAGCACTCCCTCAGCACTGACCCTCTCACAGTGCAGCACTCCCTCAGCACTGACCCTCCGACAGTGTGGCACTCCCACAGCACTGACCCTCTAACAGTGCAGCACACCCTCAGCACTGACCCTCCGACAGTGCGACCTCCCTCAGCACTGACCCTCCGACAATGCGGAACTCCCTCAAAACTGACACTGCGACGGTGCGCCACTCCCTCAGTACTGACTTTCCGACAGTGCGGCACTCCCCCCGCACTGATCCTCCGACAGTGCGGCATTCCCTCAGCACTGACCCTCCGACAGTGCGTCACTCCCTCAGCACTGACCCCCCGACAGTGCAGCCATCCCTCAGCACTTACCCTCCGACAGTGCGGCACTCCCTCAGCACTGACCCTCCGACAGTGCGGCTCTCCCTTAGCACTGACCCTCTGACAGTGCGGTACTCCCTCAGCACTGATCCTCCCACAGTGAGACACTCCCCCAGCACTGACCCTCTGACAGTGTCGCACTCCCTCAGCACTGACCCTCTGACAGTGTAGCACTCCCTCAGTACTGACACTCCGACAGTGCAGCGCTCCCTCAGCACTGACCCTCCGACAATGCGACACTCCCTCAGCACTGACCCACCGACAGTGCGGCACTCCCTCAGTACTGACCCTCTGACCGTGCAGCCATCCCTCAGCACTGACACTCCGACAATGCGCCACTCCCTCAGTACTATCCCTCTGACAGTGCAGCACTCCCTCAACACTGACCCTCTGACAGTGAAGCACTCCCTCAGCACTGTCTCTCTGACAGTGCGGCACTCCCTCAGCACTGACCCTCTGACAGTGCGGCACTCCCTCAGCACTGACCCTCTGACAGTGCAGCACTCCCTCAGCACTGACCCTCTGACAGTGCAGCGTTCCCTCAGCATGGACCCTCCGACAGTGCGGCGCTCCCTCAGCACTGACACTTCCACAGTGCGGCACTCCCTCAGCACTGACCCTCCCACAGTGCGGCACTCCCTCAGCACTGACACTTCCACAGTGCGGCACTCCCTCAGCACTGAACTTCCGACAGTGCGGCACTCCCTCAGCACTGACCCTCCCACAGTGCGGCACTCCCTCAGCACTGACCCTCCCACAGTGCGCCACTCTCTCAGTACTGACTTTCCGACAGTGCGGCAGTCCCTCAGCAATGACCCTCTGACTGTGCGGCACTCCCTCTGTACTGACCCTCTGACCGTGCAGCCATCCCTCAGCACTGACCCTCCAACAATGCGGCACACCCTCAGCACTGACCCTCTGACAGTGCAGGACTCCCTCAGCACTGACCCTCCCACAGTGCAGCCATCCCTCAGCACTGACCCTCCGACAGTGCGGCACACCCTCAGCACTGACCCTCTGACAGTGCAGGACTCCCTCAGCACTGACCCTCCCACAGTGCCGCACTCCCTTACCACTGACCCTCTGACAGTGCCCACTCCCTCAGTACTGACCCTCTGACAGTGCGGCACTCCCTCAGTACTGACCTTCCGACAGTGCGGCACTCCCTGAGCAATGACCCTCTGACTGTGCATCACTCCCTCAGCATTGACCCTCCGACAGTGCGGCACTCCCTCAGCATTGACCCTCTGACAGTGCGTCACTCCCTCAGCACTGAACTTCCGACAGTGCGGCACTCCCTCAGCAGTGACCCTCCGACAGTGCGGCACTCCCTCAGCACTGACCCTCCGACAGTGCGGCACTCCCTCAGCACTGACCCTCTGACAGTGCCGTAGTCCCTCAGCATTGACCCTCCGACACTGCGACACTCCCTCAGAACTGACCCTCCGACAATGCATCACTCCCTCAGCACTGACCCTCCAACGGTGCGGCACTTCCTCACTACTGACCCTCCGACAGTGCGGCACTCCCTCAGCACTGACCCTCCTACAGTGCGGCACTCCCCCAGCACTGATCCTCTGACAGTTCCCACTCCCTCAGTACTGACCCTCTGACAGTGCGGCACACCCTCAGCACTGACCCTCCGACAGTGTGGCACTCCCTCAGCACTGACCCTCCGTCAGTGCGGTACCCCCTCAGCACTGACCCTCCGACAGTGCAGCCCTCCCTCAGCACTGACCCTCTGACAGTGCGGCACTCCCTCAGCACTGACCCTCCTACAGTGCAGCCCTCCCTCAGCACTGACCCTCCG
>NW_025210390.1:0-2856 GCF_004010195.1 Chiloscyllium plagiosum
TATTAATATGTGAAATCTGGGAGTCGCTGGCTGTCCAGAATTGATAGATCATCCCTATTAGCCCTTGACAAAGTGGTATTGAGCTGACTCCTTGATTTGCTGCAGTCCACTTGCTGTGGTCTGACCGACAACGCTGGTACGGAAGGACTTAAAATATTTCGAGACAACGCCTGTGAAGAAACGGCTGAATATTTCCAAGTCAATGCGGTGAATAACTTGAAGGGGAACATTAAGGTTGTGGTGCTCCCAAGTACTTGCTGCCTTTGTCCTTCTAAGTGGAAGCGGTCATGTGTTTAAAATCTATGTCGAAGAATCTTTGATGAATTTCTGGAAAGCATCTTGTAGATATAATACACTGCTGCTATTGAGCGTCGGTCATGAAGTGATTGAATGTTTCTAGATGCCCTGCCAATCAAGCTGTTTGCATTTACCTGGATGTTGTCAAGTTCCTTGAGTGTTGTTGCAGCTGCACCTATTCAGTCAAGTCTGGAGTATTCACCACCCCCTGACGTTTGCTTTGAAGGTGGTGACCAGACTTTGGAGTGTCAGGAGGTGAGATAATGGTTGCAGTATTCTTCGTCTCTGACCTGTTCCTGTAGTCATTGTGTTTATGTGGTGAGTTCAGTTGAGTGTCTGTTAAGTACTTTGACAGTGGGTATTGAGTCATGGTAACACCGTTGAATGTCAAGGGGCAGCGGTAAGAGAATCTCTTATTGGTGATAGTCATTGTCTGGCATTGTGTGGCTCAAACGTTAATTTCCACTTCGGTATCCGAGTCTAGATATTGTCCCGACCTTGTTGCAGTTGAGCACAGACAGGTTTAATGCCTGATGAGTCGCCAATGATGTTGAAAACTGCGATTATTGTCGAACATCCCCTCTGCTGAAATTATGACAGAGGGAAGGTCATTTATGAAGCAGCTGAGGATTGTTGAGCCTCAGACGCTACACTGAGGAACTCCTGCAGAGATCTCCTGGCACTGGGATGACTGTCCCACTACAGCCACTACCATCTTCGTTTGTGCCAGGTATAACTCTAACCCCCGATCCCCATTGATACCGGTTTTGCCAGGGCCCCTTAATGCCACAGTCGGTCAAAAGCGGCCTTGATATCATGGGCTGTAAATATCACGTCACATCTGGAATTCAGTCCTTTTGTCCATATTTGAATCCACGCTGTAATGAAATCAGGAGCTGAGTGACGCTAACGAAACACAAACTAGGCATCACTGAGCAGGTTATTGCTGAACAGATGCTGCTTGATAACACTGTTGATGATCCCTTCCATTTCTGTACTGATGATCCTGACATCCCTGTTTCATATGATCCTGCCCTACGTGTTGCCTACTAATCGCAGTGCTCTGAAAGCATGTCCTTTCAAATGAACCTGTTTGACTCTAACCTGGCATTCTTTTTTTTTAACTTTGACCCTGAAAGAGACACCTACTCTAAGACTCTTACAGACTGAGTGACTCTGACGCTAATACAGACATTGATACTAAGAGACCAAAGGACACTAACAATGACAGTCACAATAATTGAGACAATGCAGACGCTGCTTCTGATACATATCCTGCTTCTAATAGCGATCATGTCTACAGCATAGACACTGACATTAATACAGACAGTATCACTAACAGAGACCTTGACAGTGACACTAACAGAGATACGCACAGTAATAGAGATAGCTTCAGTACTAGAAACTCTGACACTTAAGGAAACTCTGACACAAGTAGAAACACTGACACTGACAGAGACACTCAATCGTAGAGACGCTGATGATAACAGTGACCCTATTAGAGATTCGGAGACAAATATATTTCTGACCCTGTGTCGATACTTCGAATTATAGAGAATTTGCAGTCAGCAGAAACATTGACATTAATAGAGTCTCCGACACGGATGGAGACTGGTTTAATTGAGAAATGGACATGAACAGATTCTAGCAATAATAGAGGGACTGAAGGTAATGGAGATTCTGACAGCACTCTCACGGATAGAGACCCACTGAATCAGGCACTGGCACATAATAAATAATCCATCATTAATACAGGTCCTGACTCTATGGATAGACTGACGTTATTCTAGACACTGTCCTAATAAGAGACTTTGATTCCAATGGAGACGCTGATACTAATTGAGACATTGACATGAACAGAATTCTGGAATCAATAGGCTGTCTGAGAGTAATATGGATTCTGACACCAATGGAGACTCTATCCCTGTTAGACACACTGACAACCAATAAAACAATGCCACAAAAAATACTCCCTCTCTTCCAGACGCTGACACCAACAGATGTATTGATATAATTAGATGCATCGGCACTGGTTGAGTTTTTCAGGACAATAATAGAGACACTGACACTGATAGAGAACTAAACATCAATTCTGTGACACTGAGAGAGAGAGCTCTGACACAAATAGAGATTCTGACTCGTTTGGAGATGATGGCACAAATGTACAATTGACAATTGATTAATTATACCATTGTCAAGAAGAAAAGCTCTGATGCGACGAGAGTTACTGGATACTGAAAGAGACTTTCACATTCTATAACTCATGGATATGACATTAAATTCAAAGTGAGAGAACTGGGACAGGATAATAAGAAATGCGAGAGTTGACACAGTTCCAGAATTTGTGCAGCATTGGTAAATGAGAGAATTGATGCAGGGTGTCAAAGCCATAAAAAGAGTGATAGTGATAACCAGCACTGGGACACACGCTGCAGTCTAACTTGTCCATGCTTAATTTTAAGAATTCTGGCAGCCCACGACTAAACTGGAGATTTATTGCAATGAACTAATAAATGGAGGAATTGGGCAAGGGCTTATCCTAATAGGAGAATTTGGAGC
>NW_025210390.1:3438-5441 GCF_004010195.1 Chiloscyllium plagiosum
GAAGACACGTCCCTCCCAGATCGTCCAATCGCCTTCTAAGCTCGCAGAATGTCGGCAGGGGATTAACACGTATTCGGACAAGTCCTGATGAAACTATCCCAACAGTCACCGAATCAGAGATCAGATCATTTTCCCTTCGTGTGAATCTACGGAAAGAAATGTGATCAGATGGAGTACCAGGCCGTGCACTCGGACCATGCGCAGATCAACTTTCAGACGTCTTCTGGGACATCTTATAAGTCTCCCGCAGCGGTCCACTGTCTCTGTCTGTTTCAACAGGGCTAACATCATCACTCTCCCGAAGAAAGCTCCTTCTTCATGTCTCAATGACTACCGTCCAGTGGCCGTAATGTCGCTGGTCATGAAGTGCTTTGAAAGTTTGGTCATGTCATCAGTTAACTCAAATCTACCAAATACTCTTGATCCACTCCAATTTGCCTATCTGACCAACAGGTACCATAACACTTACACTTCATTCCTCCCTTGAACATCTGGACTCCAAGAACAGCGACATAAGAATCCTATTCATTGACTACAGTTCAGCCTTCAACACTATTATCCCCTCGAGACTGATTTCTAAACATACCGATTTCGGACTAAGCCCCACCATCTGCAACTGGATCTTCGGTTTCCTGACTCACAGGCCACGATCAATGAAGATTGGAGACAATATTTCATCCTCCATAAAACTCAACACTGGAGCCTCCCGGGGGGTGAGGACTCAGCCCCCTACTCTGCTCACTCTATTCACTGTATACCCATGACAGCGTTCCCAAATACCAGACTAATGCCATTCATAAGTTAACTGAAAACAGCACCATAGTCCATATAATGTAAGACGGCGACAACCGGACAACAGACGGGAGGCAGAAGACCTGGAAAATGGAGCACTGAGAACAACCTTGCCCTCAATGCCTGCAAAAGGAACTCATCATTGACTTTCGGCGGGATGTTTCTCATGCACCTCCACCCCCACTCCCCAAACACACATATCAGCCGCACAGATGTGGAACAAGTGGCGAGTGTCAACTTGTCAACTTCCTGGGAGTGGTCATCCACAACAAGCTTTCTTGGACTGTTCACGTGGATGCACTGGTTACAAAGACACAATAACGTCTCTTCTTCCTCAGGCAGCTGAGGAAATATGGCATGACGACGTATATAACTTTGCCAAATTTTATAGGTGCGCCATCGAGAGCATTCTATCTGGATGTATCATTACCTGATATGGCAACTGTACTATTCAAGATTGGATACAGTTGCAGAGAGTGGTGAACTTGTCCTGGATAATCACAAAGGCCACACTCTCTTCTAATGAATCCATCTGCCAGGGTCGCTGTCGAGGAAAGCCTGCTAGTATTTTTAAAGATCCATCCCAGTCTGGCAATGTTTTTTCGACAAACTCTACCAAAAAGGAGGTAGCGGGAGAAGCTATAGAAGCCTGATCACACGCACTGGCCGGTTGTGCAGCAGTTTCTACCCTACTGCTGTTAGAACGCTGAATGGACTGACAAACTCGTCAAATTCGCCTGTACCTGTGTTTTTGTGTTTGTCACTGTTCACCTGTTATTTAATAGCTATGCTCCTTAACTACATGATATGCCTGTATTGCTCGCAAGACAAAGGTTTTCACTGTTCCTTGGTACACATGACAATAATTCCAATTCAATTCAGGAACATCTCTGAATGTTCTGACATACAGTAAGGGTGTGTCAGACATTTGGATGGTCAGTCCTGACACTTTGCACCACTGTCAGTTCCGAATGTTGCCTCTGTCTCCGAGGCATATCCTGAGACGTTGCATCTTTGTCAGACGATTAGTACTCAGGGACTGCATCAATGCCAGATAGCCAACACAGAGACAATGCTCATCTTAATACGGTTACACTTGAACGAGTGCCACATTTTCAATGGCCGTCTAAAGGTAGTCCACCTTTGTCAGTTTTGAGCGTATAAGTAAAACAGGGTCATATTGATCTGGTGCCTCAATGAAGTGGGTTCAG
>NW_025210390.1:5786-7090 GCF_004010195.1 Chiloscyllium plagiosum
CACGGGGAGAACGTGCAAACTCCACACAGTCAGTCGCCTGAGGCGGGAATTGAACCCGGGTCTCTGGCGCTGTGAGGCAGCAGTGCTAACCACTGTACACATGTTTTATTGAATTCAAGCTTTACTGTTTGCTATGATGTAATGAGAACCCAGCTCGCCAGGACATTATATGGGCCTCTGGATAGACAGTCGAGCGATAATATTATTAGGCCATCTCAGCTCTTTCAGAAGCTACGTGCTGAGGTAAAACCTTGTTATCGGAAATGCAGTCCAATGTGTGTGTCTCATTGTCAGTACGTCTATTCTAAGGCAAACAATCCAATTCTACTCGATAAGAGGGAGTTCTCCTGGATAAGAGGGCATGTGCTGCATTCTTCGAACTGGCAGAGTGTCAGAACTGAGTGAGTATCTGATTTCTGGACAGTCAGCCTTGAGGAATTCGTTAATTGTCAGAGAACGAGAACTGAAGCCGGGCCTGATCATTGCAGGGTACTTACTGACGCAGGTACTCAATGTAAGCGAATCAGAATTAAGATAGTGGAGGGTCAGTGTTGAGCTATTACAGTATTGTCAGAGTATCAGAACTGAGGGAATGCTTCACTGTCATGATTTGAAGATGTCGATATTGGACTGAGATGTACAAAATTAAAAATCACAGATTATACTCCAACAGGTTGAATTGGAAGCAGGCTAGCTTTCGGAGCGCTTCTCCTTCGACAGTTGGGTTTTGAAGGAGCGGGGCTGCAAAGCTAGCGTATGTAAACTGGTGTTGGGTGATTTTTCACCTTGCTTCATTGTCGGATGCCAGTTCTAAGGCGGGAGTTATTGTCGGAATATCAGTCCTGAGTGTGTGCCTCATTGTTCGGAGGGCGTCTGTCAGGATTGAGGAATGGCCTCACCATCACCGGGTCAGTACACATGGAGGGCCTCATTATTACAGGGACACTACTGAGCGAGGGCCAAACATTTGGACAGTTAGTTCTGAAAATTTAACCAATTTCAGTGGATCAGTTCAGAGGGAGTGCCTCATTGCCAGTGGTCACGCTCTCAATGCTGAACTAACTGACTGCTGATGAAAAGATAATTTAAAGCAGGAATTGGAAATGAAAGAATTGGTGCAAAGTAGTGGAGCCCGAATGGGAGAATTGTTGCAGGAACGGCAAAATGTAAAACCTGTACAATGAACTTTCTCAGAAAATTGGTATATGGCACAACAGGGTCAGAGAATGGCAACAATATCTGGGGGAATTGAGCTCGGGTTTCAGTAAATGTTGAACATGCCAAATTCCCCATAGTGTTCATGG
>NW_025210390.1:13629-16574 GCF_004010195.1 Chiloscyllium plagiosum
ATGTAATGTCGTACTGCAACAATAAATGAGAGGACTGGTAACTCTAAATAGGAGCAATTGGACAGGATTAGAGCAGAGCACACCCAAATGGTAGATCAATACATGGGAGAATTGTGTCGGGCAGCAGTTCGTGCGGATCTTTTTCACGTTATCGAAAAAAGTGGAAAATTTGTGTGGGATGCCAGTAACAGAGAGGATTGGAGCAGAGCATGTGGTTTGGGAGAACACGAGCAGGTAATCAGTGAATAAGAGGAATGTTGCAAAAGAAGTAATGAAGTGGAGATTTTAATACATGATTTTTTTTTTAAAAATGTGAGAAGTGCACGATTACCTGCAAGATGTGCATCAGGGAGCAAATAATGGGGTAATTTTGCAGTTCACCAGATGGAGGATTTGTGCAGGATTGGTGAATGTGAGAATTGGTGGAAAGCAGGAGAGCCCGAAGTAGAGTCATGGAGATGTACAGCACGAAACTATTCTTCATTTCAACTCGTCCGTATCTAAAAATAAAAATTCTGGCAGCGTACCACTGAAAGGGAGAGTCGTTGCAGGAAATTGCTAAATGAAAAAAATGTGCTCGAGCTCTCTGAATTTGAGAATTTGGAGCAGGACATCAGATAATGGGAGGATTGTTACAGTATAACAATAAATGAGATAATTGGGATAAGGCAATAATGGAAATTTGGAGTAGAGCACCTCTGAATGGAAGAATTGGGCTGTGGTAAACTCAGTGAATCCTGAAACAATTCCATAACACTCACTCTGTGAAAAGTCACTGCCACAGGACTGAAATACTTCTTCGTTTCTGACTATCTGGCAAAGACATATTCCTTCGGTACGAACATTCTGGCAGAGTTTCCGTATCTTAGCAGTGATCCTCGAATTATGTTGCATTCCCTCGTTTCCGAACCCTTACAACGAGGCACTGGCTGAGGATTGACGTTCTCTTATTAACGCACACACGCATTTCATCAGTGTAATGATGTCAGAATTGAAGGCTGCTTCATGAAGACAGAGGCAGTACTGAAGAAAATAATTAGCTGAGCGAGTATTTAGGAATTTTGGCATTGGTGCTTTGAAATGCAGGTATTCGCTCACTACAAATCCTCTGACTAGGTACTGCCTCTGTCCTGATCCTCTCATCATGTATTCTTACCTCATTCCAATGAGGAACTGAGGGAGTGCAGGGGTAACAAAGCGTCAATAATCAGACATTGTTTATTTAAACAGTGTCAGAAATGAGGGAGTACTTCACAATTGAACCAATAATACTGAGGTATTGGAACCCTGTCAGAAGTTTAACGGTGAGGGAGTGCTTCATTGTCAGAGGGACACAAGTGAAGAACTGTGTATTGTCTGAGTTCATTCCTGACTTGCCAGAGATGCTAAGCGATTCTCTGAAAAATGACAGGTTCCCAAGCCCAAGTTTCCTACTTCGAGGTGTTCAGCTCGAATTCTCCTGTCAAGTATTGCCCTGTCCTAGTTCTCCCATTTACTGCTACACTGTCCAACTTTCCTAACTGACCTGCTGCAAATTCTCATATTCTTCCCTTATGGTGTTGCGCTGGTAGAATTCTTCTATTTCGGCATGGATGAGTCGGACCAAAAGATCTGTTTCCGTGTTCTACATCTCTATGACTTGATTTAGGGCTTAACCGCTCTGCACTAATTCTTTCATTTACCATGTCAGCAAAATGTGGATAAACATATGGATGAAAGTAGAATATTGTAGGACAGATACGTTTCAGATTGGTTCCACAGATCGGAACAACTTCGCGGGCAGAAAGGCCTGTTCTGGGCTGTAATATTCTATGTTCTAATACATGGAAATGCATTTTTGTACAAAGTTAAAAATCACACAACACCAGGTGGTTGTAGGAGCAGCGCTCCGAAAACTAATGCTTCCAATTAAGACAGTTGAACTATAACCTGGTGTTGTGTGATTTTTAACAGGTTAGCTGAAGTGGCCATGCTAAATTACCTATCGTTTTCGGTATTTTGTACATGAGGTGCATTAATTAGGGGTAATTATAGGATAATAGAGAAGGATTAGATTAGATTAGATGAGATTAGATTAGATTAGATTACTTACAGTGTGGAAACAGGCCCTTCGGCCCAACAAGTCCACACCGACCCGCCGAAGCACAACCCACCCATACCTCTACATGTACCCCCTTTCTACCTAACACTACAGACAATTTAGTATGGCCAATTCACCTGAACTGCACATCTTTGGACTGTGGGAGGAAACCGGAGCACCCGGAGGAAACCCACACAGACACGGGGCGAATGTGCAAACTCCACACAGTCAGTCGCCTGAGTCGGGAATTGAACCCGGGTCTCTGGCGCTGTGAGGCAGCAGTGCTAACCACTGTGCCACCGTGCCGCCCACTGTTCCACCGTGCCGCCCACTGTGCCACCGTGCCGCCCACTGTGCCACCGTGCCGTCCACAATGCCACCGTGCCGCCCACGGTGATTGAGTAGGGAGGGTTACTCTTCAGAGGATCGGTGTGCACCTGCTGGGCCACACGTTCTATGTCCACACTGAAGGGATTACATGATTTTATAAAAAGGACATAGGGCAATATTGAGCAAAATCAATGTTATTGGAAAATTTTCTGTGGCTTTCTGCGTCATTTATATCATTTGTTTTTTCGGTTCTGGCGAGAGTATTGTGAGCAGTTCTAAAATTCACATCACTGCAGGGATGTGACAGCACTTGGAACCGTGCAGAAGAGATTTCGCAGGATAATGTATAATTGAAAAGCTTCAGTTATAAAGAGAGTTTAGGCAGGCTGGGATTGTTTTTCTTCGCGCAGAGGGGATTGAAAGGATACAAGATTGAGATGTACAAAATAATGAGGTAGACTGAAAGAAACGTTTCTCGTTGATGAATATTTCAATCACTGGGGAGCATAGATTTGAGTTAAGAGGCAGTAAGGTT
>NW_025210390.1:16814-19261 GCF_004010195.1 Chiloscyllium plagiosum
GAGTCAGAGGTTTATTTCCCCATCGGGAAAACCGTTTGCTTTTTGGGGCAACTCTGTCGTTAAGGCTGTTGTATTTCAGAGCCAGGAGCTAGGATTCGAATTCAGCCTTGAGAGACTAAATGTGTGGAGGTTGCACGTTCTCGCGCGTGGGTTCCTTCCAGCTACTCCAGCTTCGTCACCCAGTCTAGGCGTATGCACGTTAGATTAATGTAAAATAAACCCTCAAATAAATTTAAGTGCTGTAAATCAGAGACAAAATTAAGAATTACAGCACAAGAGGATTCGGGGTTAATGTTTTGGATTGAGTGAGCCTTCCTCTGTATAGCTCTCTACTGAAGCTTTGACACTGCTTTCTCTCCACTGACGATGTCAGACCGCAGAGCTGTCCTACTAATTTCTATTTTCGTCAGTGAATACGCAATCCGGTTTTGGAAAGAAAGGGTAGGGGATTGTGTTGCTCTTCGGTGGCACGGTACAGATTCAATGGGCCAAACGGTCATTGTCTGCACTGTAGGGATTCTAACATCTTTTACTCTATGAGCTTATGTATTTTGTTTACATTTTTATAAAAGCCCTCTAAAATGTGAATTGCAAAAGTGCACGCAATATTCTACCTGCAGCTGAATGAATAAACGAGATATGTTTAAGATTTGTAAATTGGACACTTCGTTCCTAAGTTCGGGTTATTAATACCTGTCCATCCATTATTGATGTGACATGCCACAGGAAGGACAATGCTGTCTGAATAAGAATGGGGATGGACTGCACCTCCTGGGGACAGAGTGTCAGTGTCCGTGAAATTTGCAAGCTGCACCTTGTGCCCATGTTGGAATGAAAAGCATTTCGTAGATTTGTTTCGGATTGAAATGTTTACTGGAAGCAGGAACCTGAGGAAGATATTCATTCTACCCCACTTCCCAATATTCAATATCCAATCTCACCTTTTGCCCGCACAATGCAGGAAACTTTCTCTCCGGACATCTGGTCGAATATTCCTTGAATCCCAGCGCTTTCCTGAACAGCACCATTCCGTAAAATCACATAAGACATAATACCTGCGAGTTTACAATATTTCACATAACTGTCCAAGGTTCCAGACCTATCTTCAAGTGATTTATCTGCACTTTCCTCCACCTAGGCTTTATTTCCTGCCCACGATGTGATCTCTCTACACTAGAGAGAGGTAAACAGAGTGGAAAATAAATTTATGAACACCTATGGAAAAAAATGACCCCATGCTTCCAGTTTCCAGACACTTGAACAATCCACTATGTTGACATGCCATCATCTCATTCTCCAGGCTGCTGCAGTTCTCCCGCAATGTGCAGCTGGAAGAGCAGCACCCCATTTTCTAGTAAGCGATCATTCAGGCTTCAGTACCAAAATCGAGTTTTATCATTTGAGAAACTGACGCCTTCTTTCACCTTTCTGATCCACCCGCACATCCCATCAGTTGCGAAAATGGATTGCTGGACTCGAAATGATATCGCTCCTTTCTCTGCACAGATGTACAAGACCATCTGCTTTTGTTCAGACTCTTCTGCTTTTCTTCAGAGAACCTTGTTCCGTTCTGCAGGAATCGTCTGCTTTCAGGAGAGGATGTTCAGAGGAGTCTGTAGATGTTGCTCGCTTGGACCATTCCTAATGAGAAGATAGGAGAGCTAGGTTGGCGCTGTTTATCTGAGTGCAGAGAAGACTGATTGAGGAACCGAGTAATCGGCACATAGTGTGAAGAGGGTAGACACCTGTGACAGGATTAAGGTGTTATCGGAAGGATTAATGAGGAGGGACACAGATTAAAAGCAAGAGAGAAGAGCTTTAGATAAGATTTCGCAAGAATGCTTTCACCAGAGTTTGCTGTTTACATGGAATTTATTGACTGAATTGGTATTGCTCAGTCAACAGAATATTTCAGAGGTATGTAGTCGAGCACTTGAAGAGTCAGCGCACACGTGGATAAGACCAGGTATTGGAAAGTCGGGCGAGAGCAAACAGATATTGGGTGGGAGTCCGAAACACAGTATGTCAAGGGTGACTTTGTGTGCTATAAAACGGTAGCTGGTGTTGCTCTGTGGCGCAAGGAAAAGCGGTTTGGATTTTTGCGTCATTGTTAAGGTTGATGTTCAAAGCCAGTAGGTTCCAGTCCCACCAGAGTCGGGTTTTAGCTAATGGTTTGAAATGTGATGAGAGTAGCATCGCTTGCTCACCTTCAAGATTCGTGCAGAAAACCAACTGTCTCGAACCACAACTTTTCCCTCCCACAGACGCATATTTTCGATATCTATTAAAGGTAGAGCTCGATAAATGTCTGCTACCCAGTTGGGAACAGGATGATGTGTATTGGTTGGAAAAAGACATTGAGTTATTTGGCCAGCCATGAAGATATCGAATGGCAGGGCCAGTTGGGTGAATGCCCTCCTCTTTTTCCTCTCTGTCTGGGCTGTTTC
>NW_025210391.1:0-5540 GCF_004010195.1 Chiloscyllium plagiosum
CAATCCCCTGTTGTCCCAACTTCACTCTTTCACTATGGCCACAGGCTATGGTGCCATCTATGTATTTACCCCCGAGTAACGTTCAGTGTTCTCTCAGCCACTGTTTCCCCTGTGAATGGCATTTGGTCAAATGCACAGACCTCTAACCAAGCAACGGACTGATGCTCCACAACACCCCCTCTGTTACACTATCAACGACCTATTATCCACAGCACCACCAAATCCTACCTCTGTTTCCTTGCAAGGGAAGATGAGAGAGGATTCAAAGAACAAAGGTTTGGAAAAAGTGATCTTGAGAGGTACAGAGTACACGACCGAGAGAGAGAGAGAGCGAACAAGAATGGCGAAGGGGTGGGGAGTCAGTGAAACTGAGAGTGTAAACTGAAATAGGAGAGAGGGACATAGGGACAGAGTGAGCATTGGAAGGAAATATGGATAGAGCCTGAAAAAGCTCTGAATTCTGCCGAAGGCCAGGTCGAACCGTGTGACTAAGAGGTGACAGTATGGATGGAGTGACTTAAACTGATCACCTGAGATCGGCCCCAGTACTCTTATCTTCCCTGAGGACCAGGACGTGGGGCTGTGTCGATCTCTCTCCAGATCAGCTTCTTCAATACAAACACAAACAATATCATAGTTCTCTCTGCTGCTTGGAACATTTTAGTAAACACGTGTATTGTTTACAAATTGAGGTGATCGAAACAGTTAGTGGGATCCTGCTTTTCTCACTGACCCCTGAGTTTAGTAGAAGCTTTGAAATGTGTCCCTATAATTCCAAGTGAGATAAGATTCGTCAAAACAGCACGAAGATTGGTGGAGTAGCAGAAAGCTTAAGGCACTGTGAGAGAATACAGGAGGATATAGATACACTGGAGAGTTGGGCAGAAAAGTGGCAGATGATTTTCAATACGGAAAAAATGTGAGGTGATGCATTTAGACAAGACTAATTCTCGAGCGAATTATACAATGAACGGAAGAGCCTTGAGAAAAGTTGATGGGCAGAGTGATCTGGGAGTGCAGATCCATTGTACCCTGAAAGTTGTTGCACATGTGAATAGAGTGGTAAAGAAGGCGTATCGCATGCTTGGCGTCATTGGACGGGGTAGTGAGTAGAAGAGCTGACTAGTCATGTCAAATTTGTACTAGACATTGGTTCGGCCGCTTTTAGAATACTGTGTCGAGTTGTGTTCACCACATTACGAAAGGACGTGGATGCTTTATGAGAGGGTGCAGAGAAGGTTTACGAGGATGTTGCCTAGTATGGAACGTGCTGGCTATGAAGAGAGGTTGAGTAGGTGAGGTCTATTTTCATCAGAAAAAACGGAGATTGAGGGGGACCTGACTGAGGCTTACAAAATCATGAAGGGTATAGACAGGATGGATAGAAACAAACGTTTTCCCAAGGTGAAGGGTTCAATAACGAGACGACACGCTTTCAGGGTGAGAGGTGGAAAGTGTAAGGGGCATACCCTCGGGAAGTACTTGACACAGAGGGTGTTGGACGCCTGGAACGTGTTGCCACCAGAGATCGTCGAGGCAGGCACAGTAGATTCATTTCAGATGCGTCTGGACAAATGCATGAGTAGGTGGGGAGCAGAGGTATACAGATGCTTAGGAACTGACCGACAGGTTTAGACAGTACATTTGGGTCGGCTGAGGCTTGGAGGGCCGAAGGACCTGTTCCTGAGCTGTAAATGTTCTCTGTTCTTTGTTTTAGTTCTAGCAGGATCCTAAGTGTGTTATCAGAGTGACAGGCTGTTTCATTGCTGAAACAATGAACTGAATCTAGAAAGCCCTTAATGTATTGATTATTGAGTGAATGTTATTGGTTTTTTGAATTTGGGCAAAGAGATATTTCAACACATTCTTCAGCTGCTTTCTGAACTTTTTCTGGGTTACGGCATAAATCGTGGTGTTTGTGCAGCAACTGAGGAGCTGCAGTATGAAGCACAATTCCATCACAAAGGAATGTAGATCGATAGACGTTAACCCAATATGGTACATCTGGTACCACATAGAATACACATTAACGTTAACCACAACAGGATGAAATTGGCCGAGAAACAAACAGTTTTGTCGATTTCTTATTTCTGTGTTACACTGAGCGTTTGCATTATTGTGAGCCCGAAATCTCCTGCGGGCTCTGCTGGATACCAAAATGTGTCTGATGGTGAAAACATTGAGCAGGAAAATCAGGAGAAATGGGAGGGCCGGGGTTAGAATGTGGGGGAGGAACTCGATTGCGATCCAGACTCGGGCGTAATGAGTATCTTTTATGACATCACAAAACCAGGGTGCGTTCTCCAGCCAATACCGAGATGTGAATATAAAATACCAGGAAATGTTCTTCAAACAGCTCAGCACAGTCACTGTTCCGAGGACCACAACCGCCGTTTTCTCACTACAATATTTGGTTTTCAGCTGCTGGCCACAAATGGCCATAAATCGATCAAAGGTGAAAGTGACAGTGAACCAGACAGAACAGTCCCTGGCTGCATAATGTCCATGGCTGGATATTACACAGGGGGATTGACTTCAGGAAATAAAACTGTTCATAATAAACAACGGGAATGTGTCTCAATATCAAGTCGAGGATAATGACCAGTAGATCTGCCACTGCCATGGCCCCCAGGTCATGGCTGACACACGGAGACAATCCACAATCTTTAGAAAGTAGGACATAGAGCGTCACTACGTTAACTGTTTGGACGGAAAACAAAAATAAAACATCAGCCTGGAGGCAAAATATGCGTTTCATTTCCACATGTGTCACTGCGTTCAGAATTTTATTAAAATAATTGGAACAAAAATAACAAATTGGAAGTTCTGACTTAATGACAAATTTGCGTCAGAAAACACAAAAACCCTGCCACCTCAAGCACACGGAGACACATGCTTAATAACAGATGTTTTCTCGAACATTCCCACACACTCGATCACGTGAGAGTTAAAATATGGAGGGTGAAAACCTCGCCGTCTTGAAGGCTTCTCACACAGTTCCTTAAGGACAATCGGAGATTGGAAATTTCTGCCTTTTAATCGAAATCATGATCAGTCCTCTGTCGTGAAGAAATGTAAACGCAGGGAAAATGTATTCACCCCTTTAAAGGTTCGATGGGACTTCGAACTGTACCTGTTTCTACTTGCAAAGGGATATAGAACCTCGGGAACTTATGCTTTGTTCAAATCACTGACGTCCGGCCGTTCATAAATAATGTCAGTGGAAAATTATTCCGAGGAATGTAAGTTATAAAATGATTTGGACAATGTTGGTGATAGACATTTCCAGAGGATGTCAGTTATACAATGTTCTGGGAAAATCATTTACAGATTGTTTCAGAAATGTCGGTCTTAGAATGTTCTGGAGAATGTCGGTAGTACAATGTTTTGGTGTGTCTCAGTTGTAGACTGCTCCGGGGAATGTCAGGTACAGAATGGTGCAGACAATGTCAGTGATAGAATCTTACAAAGCATGTTTGAAACAGAATGTTCAGGGGAATGTCAGTCGTAGAATTCTGGGGAAGGTCAGGTCCAGAAGGTGATAGTGTTATGAAGATTCACATCACAACGGCCCTTCTGCCGATTATGTTTGGTGAAACCCACTCAGCGTGACGGTAGGAATCTCTCCTAACACTCAACTGGCACCGAGCTACAAAAGCAATATCTCGATCATTTGATGAAAAATCATCTTCTACATTCATGCAGGTGCCATGATTCCGAGATCTCCCCGACTTCCAATTAATTTTTGAATAACATTCCAATAAATGATATGTTCAAGATGTTCAGTTTCCAAAATCTGTCACCCTGCAGTCAGGTCTCTCTAATGTCATTACATCATTTGAATTTACCCTCAAAGTATGGAGTAAATTCTTTCATCTATTTTGCGAATACAACACATATTTTGATACAGGACCTTTCGTTCAGCTTTTTAACCCATTATTCCCTGTCCCATTGTCCCCTTTATTCCTCTTAATGACAGCTAAAATGCTGAACTTCTCATACTCACAGAATCAGAACTGGTGGAAAATGTTCCATGAAGCCCCATAAGTATCCCTGGGTAGATCCTGTCCTCATGATAGGACGGACCCACCAATGAGTGCCCCGTGGAAAGGGACTGAGTTGCCTGGAATTGACGAACATTGATTCCAGAACTCGGGAAACTTGATAGTAACAGTTCAGGGATGTTCTACGAAAAGTCCAGATGACGGACATCCACTGCCCTCCACACCACCCTTTATTGACCAATCAGTCCTCATCAATTCTAAAATCAAATTAGAGGAAGCGCTGAGGGTGGCAATGACACAGAGCGTACTAGGGATCTGGTATCTCAATGTTGATCACCATGAGTGTCTCCAATAGCACACTACTGACTGAGCAACGAGGACTGAAACACACAGCAGCCAGACTGTGGGAAGTGATAGATAAACAAGAGGGATACATTCTCAACGAACGACTTGTCACAGAGAGATCTGTCCCAAACAGCATTTGTACGAGAAGCCAGCACACATTGCTGGCGGTGCAAAAGTCTCAGCTGCATATTGAATATACCACCTGCTGTGTTATTTGGCACTACGTCCTGCGAAGTTGGTCAGTCTTCCAGAGGACCGAGCAAATGGAAACTGGGCATCCATGAGGCATTGTGGGTTATCAGCAGTTGCAACGTCAATGGCCTTACCTCCATGATAAAGTCAGAAGTGGGCAGTTCACTGATGGTTCCAACATGTTCAGCACCACTCCCAGCTACACCTGCACTGAAGAAGAACATTCAGCCCGTCAGGAATTTTAAATAGCAAAAAAATGTGCCATTCAACCATTCAGCGATTCGTGGCTGTTACTCAGCAATTGGAGCAGTTTTAATCCCTCATGTCTGTCATGAAATGGGAAATGGGAATAACTATTTAGAATTTCAAAGCTGCTATATAGGAGGCATGGTTTCAGAGTCGGAAGACTGGATAAAATAAAGATAATTTTGTCTCTATGTGTTTATCAGACATTAACAACTACAGCAAAACAGTGATAGGTGCTGGCTCCGCACCTATTTGCAAACTTTCCCAATTATATTGATAAATGTAAGAAATGCATTCTCATTAAATACACCAGAGACGCTAAGATAGCTAGGAAACGGAATTGTCAACAGGACGTCGAGAGTCTGTACTTCAAAAAGCAATGGACAGTAATTTGGTAAATGGGATATAACGTAGGCCATTGTGAATCTGCGAAAAATTTCAGGGCAAATAAAATATTATATATTATATTATATTATATTATATTATATTATATTATATACTAAATATTATATCAACGGAAATATTTTGGGAATTCATAGTACAGTTTCTACTGGAAGGTTCGCTCTGACTCGTTCAGACGTCAGAAACGTTGTTCAATCTGCCTGATGATCTCTTCCGCGATATTCCCACTGGCACAATTGCTCTCATTACACACGGGATGTGGTTGGTTGGTGGTGGGGAGATGTGAGGGGCAGTGTATATTGGACCATTTATCAAGGCCTTTATCCGAGGTGCCATTCTTTCTTTCATCGT
>NW_025210391.1:6213-16430 GCF_004010195.1 Chiloscyllium plagiosum
ATTAATCAACAATTACCAGGACTAATGCGCATCCCCTACACATTTCTGAACAGTGTGAGCAACTAGCATGACCAATTCACCGACTCTCGACATCTTTGGATTGTGGGAGGAACCAGAGCACGTGGATGAAACCCACGCAGACATCAAAACCGGTCCTTCAGCGCTGTGACACAGCATAGCTAAGAACTGAGGCACCGTGCTTCCTGAACTTTGGACCTAAAATTGTGTAACAAATGATGATATTAGAAACTTTTCACTGCATTCATCAGATTGTGCAGGCAACCAAACTAATTGAGTTGAAATGTGAGAGAGGCCTTTTCCAAACAAAGCTTCTGCCTGTGCTGTGGCGTGGAGCGGCCATCAGAGACTGGTATTACATCACTTTAAATAGAAATGAGCGAGACAGACGGAGAGGGAAACAGAGCGAAAAGGGACATTTCCATTCCCGTTTCAAGGAATTCACTCCCAAAACGACAGAATCCCGAATGCTCAGAGATGCAGATGCAAATTAATACAATAAAGCTCACACGCAAAGAACAGGCAAATACGGAAACAAACACATATACACGCAACAATAATGTATATGCAAGTACATATTTTCACCCCCAAGCAAACCGTCTCATTAAATATGACCATGGATCGTCTGAACTGGACTGTCTACGTTATTTCCTCTTGGGGAATACGACAGGGCAGGTGACTGAGCCGTGAGAGGGAAAGAACGATAGGACCAGTGACCGTAATTCTATTAGTTTGGGAATAGTTCTGGAACTGAATCAGACTGGTGGACAACTAAAAGTTTTAAATTGGGACACGGAAAATTTTGACAGCATGAGGCAGGAACCTTCAAAAGGTGATGGGGAAGCTGTTTCCGGGTAAATTGGTGGCTGGCAATTAGCAGTCTATGAAAACGGAGACATTGAGCATTCAGGGACAACATGTTCCTCTTAGTGGGAAGGGCAATGCTAGCAGACGTAGTGTACAGTACAAAAAGGGGGATATTGAGGTTCTGGTCCAGAACAAATGTAGGATTTATATGTCTAGTCTCGGCAGGTAGGATCAGGTGAATCACTTGAAGAGCAGATGGATGTAGGAGTACACTACTGGGGGAAATCAGCTGAGAAAGACGGGTGTGATGCTGCTGCTCTTTTACAAATGAAAGAGTGCTTGTTTTTTTTAGAAGGTCGTAAAAGACACAAATTCTGGAAAGTCTGGGCTTGGAAGGGTTTTAGTGCCAGTTTGATTTTAGGTAAAAGACACGGTATCAGGTGGAAGGCTTTCGAGCATTTTTTAAAGAAATCTTTCACTTTGAAAGGGGTGTGGCCAGTTCTTCCAGCTAAGTTTCTCTGATTTGGTTTGGTTTACGGTGATTTGGAACACAAGAACATAAAGAACATGAGAACAAGGAGCAGGAGTATGCTGTCCAGCCCTTCAAACCTACTCTGTCATTCAACAGTATCATGGCTGATGTTTTCCTGGACTCAGGTCCACTTACTCGCAGTCTTGCTGTACCCCTGAGATACTGTATTTTTCCCAAAAAAATCTACCTTAGCTTTAAAAACGTTTACTGAAGTAGCGTAAACTCAGCGTCATGGACAGCCAGGTAGCTGCATAGTAACATGCTAAAATTATTTTCCCATTCAAATTTTAATCATTTTTAGTGTTTCTCCTACCAAAATGTATGACTTCTCGTTTATTAATCTTGTACTCCACCTGTCAGACTTCTGCCCACTCACACAATGTATCTATGTCCCTCTGCAAAGTCTCACCGTTTTCTGCACACTTTGCTGTGCCGCCCATCACAGTGACATCTGTAAACATTGACACTCTCCATATGGTAGCAATTCGAAATGATCTATATAAATTCTGAATAATTGCGGTTCCAACACCGATCATTGAGGCACAGCACTTGTCACTGATTGTATCAATAAAGTGTTATCATCTGTTGGGTACTTTGACAGTTTAAGTTATTTTCTGTTCTATTCTATTTTTACTTGCATTTCATTTGTTAATGTTGTTTATAAATTGTGTATTATTTATAACTAAGTTGAATATCCAGGCTAAACCTAACTAAACCAACTGGAAATGTTGGTTCGGGCAACTTTCTTGAAATGTTTTGAGAGGGTCTCACCTTGTCCCGAAAAGATGGATGTTCTTTGCGGGTTTTGTTTCGATACTTGCAAATAGGCATTGTGTTGTGAGACTCGATAAAAAGGTAAAAACAAAGACTGCAGATGCTGAAAACTAGATTCTAGATTAGAGTGGTGCTGGAAAAGCACATTCGTTCAGGCAGCATCCGAGAAGCAGTAAAATAGACGTTTCGGGCAAAAGCCCTTGATCAGGAATACAGGCCCTGTATTCCACATGAACGGCTTTTGCCCGAAACGTCGATTGTACTGCTCCTCGGATGCTGCCTGAACAACTGCGCTTTTCCAGCACCACTCTCATCTCGAATTGTGAGACTCGAAGGCGCCGATTCATAGCTCATTGGGTCAGCATATTTACGAGCATGGAATTGTGTATATTAGATTGACTTCGGATTGATTCCACCGGTCGGCGCAATATTGAGGGCCTGTACTGCACTGTAAAGTTAATTGTACTATGTTCAATGTAGCTGTTAGTGTATTTTGTTCTGGGTGGTGAATTCGGTTCGTTTAAACAATGCTTGGTAGGGCACTGGCCCTTTCAGTCACCAATAATTTACTGGAGGTGGAAGATTATGAAATAATTGTGAGAAGGTTTACAGCTCAGGTGCTCGTTGTTGTGGTTCTGTTCGCCGAGCTGGGACTTTGTGTTGCAGACGTTTCGTCCCCTGTCTCGGTGACATCCTCAGTGCTTGGGAGCCTCCTGTGAAGCGCTTCTGTGATCATTCCTCCGGCATTTATATTGATTTGAATCTGCCGATTCCGGTTGTCAGTTCCAGCTCTCCATTGCAGATGTCGGTATATTGGGCCCAGGTCGATGTGCTTATTGATTGAATCTGTGGATGAGTGCCATGCCTCTAAGAATTACCTGGCTGTTCTCTGTTTGGCTTGTCCGATAATAGTAGTGTTGTCCCAGTCGAATTCATGTTGCTTGTCATCTGCGTGTGTGGCTACTAAGGATAGCTGGTCGTGTCATTGTGTGGCCAGTTGGTGATCATGGATGCGGATCGTTATCTCTCTTCCTGTTTGTCCTATGTAGTGTTTTGTTCAGTCCTTGCATGGGATTTTGAACACTACATTGGTTTTGCTCATGCTGGGTATCGGGTCCTTCGTTCTGGTGAGTTGTTGTCTGAGAGTGGCTGTTGGTTTGTGTTCTGTTATGAGTCCTAGTGGTCGCAGTCGTCTGGTTGTCAGTTCAGAAATGTTTTTCATGTATGGTAGTGTGGCTAGTCCTTTGGGTTGCGGCGTGTCCTCGTTCCGTTGTCTTTGTCACAGGAATCTGATTCACAAGAGAGGAAGAAAAGGACAAACAAATCCCATTCCTAGACGTGATGGTACAGAGAACACCTAACGGAGAATTCACCACAAAGGTATACAGGAAAGCCACACACACAGACCAAGTCCTGAACTACGAAAGCAACCACCCTTACACACACAAAAGAAGTTGCATCAAGACACTATTCAAAAGGGCCACAACACACTGCAGTACACCAGAACTGCAAAAAGAGGAAGAAGAACACCTATACAATGTATTCACCAAAAATGGATACCTGCCTAAGGGAAAGACAACGGAACGAGGACATGCCACAACCCAAAGGACTAGCCACACAAGCATATATCAAGAGCATTTCTGAACTGACAGCCAGACTACTGCGACCACCAGGACTCATAACAGCACACGAACCAACAGCCACTCTCAGACAAGAACTCACTAGAACGAAGGACCCTATACCCAGCATGAGCAAAACCAATGTAGTGTACAAAATCCCATGCAAGAACTACACAAAACACTACATAGGACAAACAGGAAGACAGCTAACTATCCGCATCCATGAAAACCAACTCGCCACGAAACGACACGATCAGCTATCCTTAGTAGCCACACACGCAGATGACAAGAAACATGAATTCGACTGGGACAACAGTAATATTATAGGACAAGCCAAACAGAGAACAGCCAGGGAATTCCAAGAGGCATGGCACTCATCCACAGATTCAATCAATAAGCACACCGACCACTGCAATTAAGAGCTGGAACTGACAACCGGAATCGGCAGATTCAACCCTCTGCAAATGCAGGAGGAAAGTTCAGAGAAGTGCTTCACAGGAGGCTCCCAAGCACTGACGATGTCACCTAGATAGGGGACAAAACATCTGCAACACAAATTCCCAGTTCGGCCAACAGAACCACAACATTATTAAAGAATGTAATTAGGACCAAGTGGCTGGAGTTAGCAGACAAGCTGGATTTGGAGCTGCCTCTTCGAATGAGGAAAGGAGAGATAATTATAGCGATACCTCAGCAGTGAAATTTGCTGGAACCGCTGTCAGAATCTTTAGAGAATGCTAAAATTCACTTGAACATGTGGCACCCTGAGTTTGTGGGAAACGACATGGAATAGCGATAGAAGGCAGAGAGAAGAGAAAAAGAGGCACAAATAGTGAAGACAAAGAAAGAGAAATGTAAAGAAAGAGAGAGAGAGAGAGAAGAAAGGAAGAAAGAGGTTGTTTGAACTTCAAATGGTGGCACATGGAAAGGAAATCAAAAATTCACTTTCTGAAGCAGAGAGGACTGGTTTTGGTTGAGAGTGCAGAGGGTTTAAACGGCATGATTAGCAGTTGGAATGGCGGACGTTTATGAGTTGGTCCATGAATCAAAGTTTTGCTTTCAAAATCAATTTCAATCTGTGAGGGATAGGAATTGGGGGAATTGGAAAGGGAATGGTAAATTTTAGTGAAGACCAAAAGGATAATCGACCACAGGGTAGAAAGGAATCCATTGAAGTGGAAAGAGAAGTTGAAAAAAACTCAGCGTTTTCACTGCAAAACAAAAGTAGGCTACATGAAATGACAGTGCTGGTGGTTTAGGAAAAGCACTGGGCAGACAGATGTCGTACTTTAAAAACAAAGAATGAGCCAATGAATTTGGTTGGATTGGCAACAAAAAGCACAGTGAAGTTAAGAAAGCTGCAACAGAATGTATACTATGGTCAAAAGTTGTTTAAGGAGCAGGTACCCCAATCTTGATAAATCTTATACTGTGAATGTGAAGTTTATTTGCATATGCAAAGAGCAGCAATTTAAGAGGTTACAATATTAAGAGATACAGTATCCTCTCAATCTGCGATGTTGAAAGATGAGGAGAAATGTACTTCTGAAGGACTATTGCCAGAAAACGTGCGCAAACGAGGATTGAAGGTGAGACAAAAAAACGCTTCATTATGTAAAGTGAGGTTAAAATAGCCAGTGAAGAGTTGAAAATTCGCAGAAGAGAAGAGAACACCAGAAATATGGCATCAGACATTAGAGACCATCTTTGAGGTCTAATCGTCAAAGCAATCCATGAGATGGGCATAAAGGAATTATTTTTATTTTGATCAGCGAAGCACCAAATGAATCAACGAAATTACCTCCATTTGAATTATTATTTAACAGGAAGTGTGAGGGTCGATACAATTGATTGAGGAGTAATTGAAAGTCAGTATTTGCAGACCACATATTTTGACTATGTGTCAAAATGTCAGTAATAATTAAATAGAGTGTGGGAGTTGGCTCGACGGTATTTGAATATATCACAGCACGCAAAGGTCCAGGAAGCAGACAAGAAATCAAAAACTGCAATTTTGCTACCGGGGATAAGGTGTTCGTGGTATTTCCAGTGTTAGGTGAACCTTGAAAATGAAGGTTTAGTGGAAATTATCAAGTCAAAAGCAAAATTATTTTAGGTGAACTCTGGACAGAAAGGAATCTTGCTGAGTGTGTCATGAGAATATGTTCAAAATTTGTTCGGACATGGAAGAAAAGCAGAAGGAGATTTTGTGATTGATTACAACACAGAGGGGAAAATCAACTCTAGAGAATTCTACGTCAGACATACTTCAAATTAAATTGGTCAATCAAGAAGTTGTTAAAACGGGGATAAATTATTCAGTTACCTTCCAGAGGAACATCAAAATTACCTGAAAGTGTTCTTACGATCACTTGGGAGATATGTGGAATCAACATGGAAAGTACTAACCGAATTATGCTTGATGGAGAAAGTGAGGACTGCAGATGCTGGAGATTAGAATCGAAGAGTGTGATGCTGGAAATGTAAAGCCAATCAGGCAACATCCGACGAGTAGAAGAATCGAAGTTTCTCGAGCATAACCTCTTCATCGGGATTATTTAAATGAGAATGGGAAGAGATCCTACAAGTATGTTAATCGCAAAAGAGAAACTAGTTTTTGAATGCACCCCCTTAAAAATCAAACGGTCATCTATATTTGGAAACACTGCAGAATATGTGGCTTTATCGGATTTATTGTCACATGTACTCATCTGAACACAGCGACAATTTTACAAGTCGCAACACATCACACAATCTGAGGTGTGAATGTTCACCACCCCAACCCTTATTTCCCCACAGAACAGCATCGTTTCACAACACAGAAAAAAAAGTTAAATCTGAAACACGGTAGTCCTTCCCATAATCGTGCAAAAATAAAGAAACACAGTTCAACTGCACAGTTCATAAGCCCTGGTCATGTCGGGTTCACACTGTGCACAACGACTCGACTATCTCAGTCCGCTGTCATACAGCCTGTTCCTGCTCGATGGTGAAATCCTACACGAATACTTACTGTGAAGAAAGACATGGAAGCTCGGGAATTCGGGGAAATAAATGCATATCGTGACTTTTTGAAATGAGGCCACATTATGGAAAAGGATTTGCGGAGGTCTTAAAATGGTTAAGCGGAAATAAACATCCGGGGTTTGTGCAAGTTTGTCCCCGGTCATTTTGGGAAGCCAGGGAGACACTTTGGGCTGCATAGCTGAGCTATTTGTGGCATTCCTGGGAGCTTTGGGGAAAGGTGACTTGATCCAAAACCATAACTCTCATTTATCTGCAGATGCTGCCAGACCTGCTGAACATTACCATCAACCTCTGCTTTCGTTTCTGCTTGACAGTGCTTGAAGTTCTTTCGTTTTTTATTTGTATCATTGACAGCCACGTTTGAGGTGCCAGAAGACTGGAAGACAACTAATGTTGTGACATTATTTTCAAAAATGCTTCAAGGAAAATCCAGAGAACTACAGAACAGTGAAACATGATGTCAGGGGTGGGTAAGTGGAGGAAATTCTGAGAGACAGGATTTTCATGCATTCCGAAATGCAAGGACTAATTACAGATAGTCATCTTAACTTGGTGTATGAGAGAACCGTCTCTCATAAAGTTGACTGAACTTTTTCAAGAAGTGACCAAGCAGATAGATGAAAATAAAACAGCATATGTTGTGGACGTGCGCATTGGTGAGGACAATTGCAATCTGCCCAGCTGCCATCCCCATCAGGCCCATCATGATAATCAAATAGGTGGGAGTTCTTTATGAACGAGCTGTCAAGAAGCACTGAAATACCTTGCTCAGTGTGGCTTCTGATAGGTCCTCATGTCGAGTTGGAGCCATGTGGAAATGTCGCTGGATTACTAATCCAGATATGGTTAATGCTCTGGCAGCTGATGGAAGATTAATACAATTGATAAAATATTGATATGTACAATCTCCTGTCAGTAATAGTGACGGTGAAGCAAATGTAAACACAGATTTGCTTTACCAATATACGTTTAGGAGATAAATGTTTCGTAACTTTGGTCTGGCCTCGAATTTTCGCCAGACTCACAGACACCCGGCACCAGCCTCAGTATTGCAAAAGTAAAGGGAAACACTGTCGACCCTGCAGACGCCGGCTTCCTAATACGTCAGAGCTTGTGACAATGCTGACAGAGTGTTCTCACTGGGTGCAAAGAAACATCGAGAAAATAGTAAGCTTTTCATGCCATTGAGCCACCCCAATTCTACTTATCGGTCAAATATCTCTTCAGTGCAATTTTCACACATAACATGCACACTTCTTAATGTGATTATAGATATAAAATATGTAATATCCCCCTGGTCAATCAATTTTGTTCCAACTTTCAACATTTTGATGACTCATCCTTTTTTTCTACGCCATTGTCGTGCTCTCTCCTGATACCTTCAGAGTCTAGAAATCATTATTTATATTTAGTGCCATGGTAATCTCAACTTTATGTGGTCGAGAATTCTACAGGTTCACCAGTCTTTGGGTATTAATATTTATTCTCATCTCAATGCAGAAGTGCCTGTCTGCATTTAATACTGCGGCCATGGAGAGTCAATGGTCAATCAGACGCTGCTCAGCTGCAAGACAGATGGCCGGTAAGTTTAAACAATACTCAAGGGGCTTCCCCAAGTTATTGACTACACGATCAGCTGAGAAGAAAAGACACAGGTATTCAATGGACAAACACAGGTCAAGTGTCAAAGACGTGAGCCAAAGACGCTGAAACCTCCGGTCCAACATGAGGCACCACACGGCGAACACCGAGAAGTGAACGTGAGGGTGAGTTGACCATTTTTTACTTTATTCTTGTGTTTCGTAATGATGGAAACGAATCGAACGAGGAGACAAATACTAACAGGCTGTTTAAGATACAGATGGACTGATATTTGCATTATAATTGGATTATTACTGATGGAAAACAAGCTGCAGAATCATGGGATTTGGCAGAGGGAAGGGAATAGCGAGTGTGAGAGATTTCAGGGCCAAATCACAAGAATGAGAACAGAAATTAAATGTGCTGCTTTATCAGCGAATAGGGCTATTATATCACGCATTCTATTCACTTCAATAAAAACAGCCGAGATTGCAGACAACTGAATGTGATATCTGTTCACCTTTTAGCACTGTGCAGACCAGAGTGGTCTATTGCACAATACAGCCCAGAGAACTATGCAGAAAACAAAACTGAGCATTGCACCGCAGTACATTGATCTACACACTTGGAATACATGGTGTGGCGAGCTGTATTGACGTCAACACTGATTTTGTAAAGCCACACAGATGCACCGCAACGAAACAGTCCTTTCAGTACCACCCTTCCATGGGACTAGATACCTTAATCTACTCTAGTCTTATTTGCCAGCACTTGGCCCATATCCCACTAAACACTTCGTATTCACACATACATCCATACGCCTTTTAAATCCTGTAATTTGAATATCCTCCACCACTTCCTCTAATTGGTCATTCTATACACGAATCAGAATCTGCATGAAAACATTGCCCCGAAGGTCCTTTTTAAATATATACCCTCTCAACCGAAACCAGTGCCTTTTAGTTCAGAATTGCCCCACGCCAGGTAAAAGACCTTTTCAAATTATTCAATCCACGGTCCTCATGACTTATAAATCTCTAAATTTATAAGTCACTCCTCAGCCTCCAACACTCCAGGGAAAACAGCTCAACACTATTCAGCCTCTCCCTGTAGCTCACATCCTTCAACATTTGCAAATTCCTTTTTAAATATTTCCTGAATCATTTCAAGTTTCAGAATTCCTTTCTGATCGGAAGGATAGTGGATTTTCACGCAATGTTCCAAAAGTGGCCGAACCCACTATCTGCCCAGCCGCAGCATGACCTGCCAACTCCTGTACTCAATATTCTAACCGATAAAAGAAAGAAAAGCAAGAGCCTTCTTCACGACTCTATCTTTCTGCGACTCCACTTTAAAGGGACTATGAATCTGCACTTCAAAGTCTCTTTAATCTGGCACAATCGCTCCGGTGCCTTAAGACTTTTTTTGAATAGAGCTGTGATTCGGTTCTGGATTTGTTGGGTCGTGTCTATCATTACTTGTTGTTAAGTGTTGTTATCTGCAAGTAGTGCATTCACTTTGTCAATGTAGCCTCTTTGATTTAAAATGAATGTCAAGCGTCCTTTTTCTGCAGGTAGCATAAAAAATATTTTATTTTTATTGCCATTTTTCTCGTGCTTTCGTTTCTTATGTATCCAGTTTTTTACTTCTTTTTCCTGCTTCATATTGGTGCGACTGGCTGTCTGATGGTTTTCAGGGTTTCTTCTGTGAGTAGGCTGTCTTTCAATACTTTTTCTAATGCGGTTAAGAAATCTTTCTTGTCCGCATCCTAATCCTCTTACTAACATGTTTTTTTCAGAGTCTGTTCAGGATCAGTAAGATATATTACCTTTTTAATCCATGCACCTGTGTTGTCTGTG
>NW_025210391.1:17791-19263 GCF_004010195.1 Chiloscyllium plagiosum
CACTATATTCAAAGGCACCCAAATGAAAAGAGTCCGCCGTTTTCTCAGCAACACACCTCAACAAGGAGATAAAACGCGGCCAGAAAGCTTAGCCGCTCACCTCTGCACCAGACAGCTCGGAAATCATTGCCAGACTACTCAGACCCTTTCGCGTCATGAAAAACTCAAAAACCCACCACCGTACTAAAACTGCAGGTAATGAACCTGAAAGACCACATATGGACAACCAGCAAAACTAAAGTCACTGACAAACTATCCTGCAAGAACTGAAACAAACATTGGACAAACAGGCAGAAAAATAGCCACCAGGATACATGAATACCAACTAGCCACAAACACACATGACCCACTCTCACTGGTATCCTTACATAGGAATGAAAAATGACACCACGTCGAATGGGAAAACTCATCCATCCTGGGGCAAGCCAAATAGACACACGCACGGGAATTTACATAAGCATGGTATTACAACTGGAATTCTATCAACAAATACATTTACTTGAATCCCATTTCGCACACTCCAGAGAGAAAGAGTAGGAATTGACATCAACATTGGAAATGATGCCACCACAGGATAAACGTCACCAATCCCGGCATGCTCAAATACACAATTAAAAAGCGAACTGTAGCACCAGTGCCTCAGCTGGAGGCGCACTGAAGGCGCTACATAGTATTGTGATGAAACGTCTAAAAACGACCGTGCAAGCTCAGCGAGCAAAGCTCCATCCTGGAGTTCAAGCTGAGCTCCAAATCCTCTCAAAACTCGTTAGGTCTCCCTCTTTTCCATGAGATCTATCCAACTGGGAGAGGTGTTCTTCCCGCAAATGTGTGCAGCAATACAGTGCATTGCTCAGAAAAACTATTTTGGATGGCTGCCCAGCGGAGGGAAACTTGCAGCCCAAACTGGAAGTGACAGGATGCGCAGCTTCCATCCACTTACTGCTCCATACTGTGACAACGGATAGTCTTGATTTGAAAAACACTGCCAGAGAGATGTTGGGGGAATCAATTCGAGGACCAAGACTGGGAGGAGTTTGGGAAATAGACAGAAAGTGGAGACTGAGAGACATTGTCATTGAAGGATGTGGTCCCAGGTTTTAGATTGCTGAAGTGAATATATTTAGGTAGCATCTCGGAACGCAAGCCGGTGTTTAAAAGAATGATGTGGTTGCAGTTCATTGGTCTGAGTTCAGATCATGGAGAGATTTTCATGAGCATTTCTTCTGAAGTTTTTTAATTGGGAATAGGGTCAACAGAGTCATTGATTCATTGGCCTGAATCTAATAATAATGTGTCAGTGTCACTTATTTCTGAGAGTGACAGAGGAATCGACTCCACGAGAGTGAACTAGTTTCCTGGTGCTGTCTTATTGAACTCAACTCATGAATTATCCACAAAACCTGCTGTCAATCTCATTTAATGCCAAACTAATTGTCCCATCAATCATGGCTCGTGGTAAGCAGCGTCACCCG
>NW_025210392.1:0-4952 GCF_004010195.1 Chiloscyllium plagiosum
TCCACACTCCAGAGATTCTATGATTCCAAATGTATGTGTTTCAGCCTGAATGTGTGTTGTGCTCATCAATGCATCAATGTATGTCTCTCTACATCTGCATCCGGATGCAGTTAGGTTTCTGTTGTGTTGTATAGAATTGAACGCATTCCTTTCTCTCTCTATCAGTCTGTACCAATATTGTTTGAAATGATGCAATGCCATCCTCTGCCAGCTGATCCAGGGCGCTGCAAAAATAACAAATGCTTTTTGAGGAGGCAACTAAAACTGTGAATATTTCACGTTTGTTTCGTTGTTAAAAGAATGTATTTAGAAATTCTGAGCAGTTTTCTCCGAGTCTTGGCCACGTTTCCGTGAGATACCAGCAGAAGGATAAAGATATGCCTACTCCTGGCCTGCATGCCACCCTGAGGTTTGCTTCCGGACTTGTGATTTTTTTTGTCATCTATCATTTAGAAAATATATGAAACAACATTCTAGCTTGCAGGAAGTGCAATGAATTTCACGACAACCTTTTCCAAAATGCTTCGCTCGAAAACCCTAGCTGAACCTGTTGCAAACAATCCCTCTATCAAACTCAAAGGAAATGACGCTGAGACAATATTTTTTAGATTCAATCAAATTATTCGAAGACTCTGCTGACCCCAATCCCAGTTACAAAGCTGCAGACAAATTTTCATCAAATATTTTCGATCATCTGAATTCACACCAATGTAATGATCACCAATCATTCCTGGGGCAACCAACATATGTTCCAATATGGTATTTATATGTCTTCATTTCAGCATTTTGAAAGCTGTGAAACCATCCTTTTATAAAATAACCTGTCAATCTTTCCATCTCTGTCTATATCCCAAACCCCTCCCATTTAATGATCCAACTGATTCCCCCAAAATCTCTCTCTCGCAGTGATTGCCGCACTGACACCACCCCTTGTCATGGCTCAATGGAGCTTTGGAGCTGTAAATAAATGGGAGCAACACATCCCGTCAGTTCCAGAAAGAGCTGCAAGATTCCCCACGCTGTGTAGCGATATCAGCAGTCTAACTGCACAGTGCATGGGGATGCTTTGCACAGCTCCAAATTCTGGACAGATACGTAATTCGGTTTTTCAGATCGATACACTTGAATGATTTGCACAATGTTCCAATTTGAAAAGAAATCTGCAATGTATTGAGCAGTACACTATCCTGATCTTCTCAGTGCCTGTACTGAACAGATATCTCTCCTGGCTTTCTGGTGTCTGGGCTGGATCCGTCACGTGGATTGACAACATGGCATAACAAACCATTACAGTTGATCTGGAAATGTCTTCATTTTGTGTTCAAGCTCTTGTAATTGAACTTACACTCAATTAATGTTGCAGTCTGACCACGCACAACACATCATGTTGGTTAATAGCCAATACCTTGGCAGCAGCTAAAGCCTCTTCTTTCAGAAGCAGTCAGCCATTGCCTTTGTCTTCGGGTCTCCACATAGAAAGAAAGATGAAAGCCGTCCCCTTGATACACGGTTGAAAGCATCCTCTATCTTCCCAACACCAAATATCCTCATGAAAATGTACACTCTGTATAGACAGCGATGGGGCATTCATTCCAATTAAAATTTCCAATGTCTTAAGGGGCAAGAGTGAACGCTCCAGTATACACTGCACCACGACGTTTCCACATGGTAGGCTGATGGAGAAAACGCAGAGGCACGGGAGTAAGGGTGATTTCGCAGGTTGGATTAGAAACTGGCTTTCTGTAAGAGTGCAGCGAATGGTGGATGACGGAAAATATTCGGCCTGAAGTCCAGTTACTTGTCGTGTGCCACATGAACCGGTTTTGGCACCACTGCTGTTTGTCATTTTTATAAATGATTGAACGTAGGCATAGTTGAATGGGCGAGTAAATTTGCAGTTGACACTAAAGTCGGGGAGTTCTGGACTGTGAAGAAGGATGTTGCAAGTTACAGGAGAACTTGGATAAACTGCAGAATTTGACTCAGCTGTGGCAAATGGAGTTCAATGCAAGTAAATACGAGGTGGTTAACTTTGGTTAGAATAATAGGAAGGCCGAGTACTGAGTCAATCGAAAGATTCTTGGTAGCGTGGATGTGCAGAGGGAGCTTAGAGTCCATGGACAAAGATCACAAAAAGTTGCCACCCAGGTTGATAGTGCTGTTAGCTGAAAATGTGTTGCTGGTAAAGCACAGCAGGTCAGGCAGCATCCAAGGAACAGGAGAATCGACGTTTCAGGCATAAGCCCTTCAGCCGGAAACGTCGATTCTCCTGTTCCTTGGATGCTGCCTGACCTGCTGTGCTTTACCAGCAACACATTTTCAGCTCTGATCTCCAGCATCTGCAGACCTCACTTTCTCCTGATAGTGCTGTTAAGAAAGCATATGGTGTATTTAGTTTTATTGGTAGTGGGACTGAGTTACAGAGCCGTGATGTCATTCAGCAACTATAGACAACGCTCGTGTGGCCTACATTCCTGGTCGCCTTATTGCGGGAAGAATGAAAACGCATTGGAAAAGTTGTAGAGGATATTTACCAGGATGTCGTAGTCTGGAGGGAAGGTCTTATGTGGAAAGTCTGAAAGACTTGGAAAGAAGAAGGCTAAGAGGGGGTTTGATCAGGACATACAAAATGACCATAGTGTCAGATAAGCGAGACAATGATGATGGTTTTTCCTAGGATGACGACGTCAGCTTGTACGAGGGGTGATAGCTACAAATTAAGGGTTGATAGATTTAAGACAAGTCAGATGCCTGGTCTTTACTCAGGGAGTGATATTGGCATGGAATGCCCTGTCTGCAAATGTAGGTAAGTTATCCACATTAGGGATATTTTTAAAATCCTTGGATAAGCACAGGGATGATGATGGAACAGTGCAGAGTGATGTGATTAGATTTGTTCATAGGTCAGCGTATCATTGAGATCCGAAGGATCTGATCTGCGCTGTACTGTTCTCTGCTCCATGTTCTAAACGGTGTAATCTCTCTTCATTTCAGTAATATACTCTATTCCATTTTCCATGAACAATAAATACACAATTACATTCGTTATGTCTTCCAGATCTTTTGTCCATTGCTTATTGATTTACAAACTGTCGATCTTTTATTGACAACTTCGTTTCCTGCCGATGTTGGTATCATTCTATTATAGGTGGCATAGCATGAGGAAGGAAACTGCAGGAATGGGCACAATAAAAATCTGGAGTTTATTCAGGAAACAGCTACTGTATGTCCTTGATAAGTACGTACCTGTCAGGGAGCGAGGATATTGTCGATCGCAGAAGCCGAGGTTTACGGATGAAATTGAATCTGTAGACAAGAGGAAGAAGAAGGCGTATGTTAGGAAGAGGTGTGAAGTCTCAGTTAGGGCGATTGAAATATGCAAGTTAGCCAGAAAAGACCTAAAGAAAGAGCTAAGACCAGCGTGGAGAGGACATTGTTGGCAGTTCGAATCAGGCAAATCGTTAAAGCTTTCTTTTGGTGCATGAGAATGACTAGATTAGGATTAGCGCCAAAATCACGGACAGTAGTGGGATATTACGTGCGAATCAGAGGGGAAAGTGGAAGCGCGAAATGAATATTGAAACTGGAAAATGCAATGCCGACGAGGAGATACTGAGAAACAAGCTGCTAGACTAGATGGGATTGAAGTTAACAAGGAGACACTGTTAGAAATTCTGGAAGGTGTGAAAATAGATAACTCCTGCAGAGGTAGCAAATGGAATTTAAAACAGAAAGTGCGAGGTGATTCACTTTGGAATGATTAACAGGAATGCAGAGTACAGGGCGAATGGTAAAATTGTTGGTAATGTGGAAGAGCAGAGAGATTTCCGTATCCATCTTCTGAGATCCCTCAAAGTTGCCACCCAGGTTGATAATGCTGTTAAGAAGGCTTACGTTGTGTTAGCTTTTCGTAGGAATGCGATCGATTTTCGGAACCATAAGGTCATGCTGCATCTATACAAACTCTGGTGCGGCCTTACTTGAGGTATGCCGTGCAGTTCTGGTCACCACTTCATAGAAAGGATGTGCGATCTTTGCAAAGGGTTCGGAGGAGATTGACTATGATGTTGCGTGGTATGGAGGGAAGGTCCTGTGAGGAACGGTTGAGGGAAAGGAGGCTGTTTTCGTTAGAAAGAATTAGGTTGAGTGGTGACTGAATTGATAAATATAAGGTGATCGTGTGGACAGTGGGAGCATTTTTTCCCAAAGATGAAGGGACATATCTTCAAATTCAGGGGTGATAGATATAGGACAGATGTCGGAGGTAGTCTCTTTCCTCAGAGAGGAGTAGGGGCTTCGAACGAACTGCCTCCAACAGTTGTCGATTCGTCCCACTTTACTGGCACTTAAATGGTCAGTTTATTGGCGTATGGACTACAGTGGAATAGTGTCGGTTATATGGGCTCAGGTTGGATTCAAAAGGCGGCGCAACATCGAGAGCCGAAGTGTCTGTACTGCGCTGTAATGTTCTGCGTTCTCACGTTCTAACTTTGGTTAGAATTATTTTGTTGTATTTATCCAAATCGCAAATAGATATTGCACATTTGTGAGGATCCAGCACTCGTGAATATGTCTCGTCAGTAGTTAATTTCTGCAAAATCGATTAAACGTAATTTGTCCCTCTTTTATACCTGCTTCTGCACCAGTCACGAGTTCTCCCTCTATTCCCGTGGAGAAGCTTTGAAAAGCTTAATAGTCCCTCCCCTTTCGAATGCTCCCAGGAGATAGAAATAAATTTGTTCCAATTGCTGAGTAACAGGCTCAAGTGTTTTAATTGTCTTGTTCTGTTGCTGTTTAAAACTTTTTGTTGAGTGAAGAGACTGCTTCAATATATGTGAATTGTTCTGAACATTTTGGGCCAGCGGTGAACTGCTCACTTCTGACTTTATGATGGAGGATTGATTGGAGGTAGTGCCACATCACGCAGTGGGTGGGATCATCAATATAAGGCT
>NW_025210392.1:5444-9870 GCF_004010195.1 Chiloscyllium plagiosum
TTCCTGAAGAAGGGCTTATTCCCGAAACGTCGATTCTCCTGCTCCTTGGATGCTGACTGACCTGCTGCGCTTTTCCAGCACCACACTTTTCAGCTCTGATCTCCAGCATCTGCAGTCCTCACTTTCTCCATCATTACTTGATTGCCTTGATCAATTCTGAACTGTTTTAATTATTTTGTTTATTTATGGAATCGATGTTGAGGAATTACCCTGTAACTCCTTTCCTGACTGCATCCCGTTTCCAGTGGTGGGTCTGTCCTGGTGGTGGGAGAGAATAAAATGCAGGATGGTGAGCGGGCTTCAGGAAACATTACCAATCAGGTCTGATCTTTTGAGTATCGTGATGTCAGACTGTTGACTGACAGGTCAATATGAGGAATAAAGGTTACAATGGAGCAGGAACTAACGGGTTAAAATTTTGAATAGAAGGCACTCTATCGGAATGTATGTAGTATACTCAAAACAGGTGAGAAATTCAATGTATGGATTGAGATAAATGGGTATGACTTAATGTCATCAGAAAGAAATGGCTGCTGGGAATGTAATATCCAAAACTTTTTACAGCTGGAAGTATAAAACAGAACTGAATAAGACGTGGCGGCATTCCATCAATATGGAATGATATCTGTATGGACATGAAACACAAAATTGCATCAAATGATAAAGGTATCGTTTTTTCTGTCATTTAGAAAATGCCAGTTCAGTTGAGTTTGAGACATATTTCCAACGTGAGGCTGAATGAACCACACCAAACCGAATTGGCAGAGGAGTATTTATGATGCTGGTCTTTATAACTGCATCATTCGATACCCGACAACCCCTGAAACATTTTGCACCCGGCATTTCCTGGAATATTCGATAACTGACATCTCCCGGATAATTCTGTAACTGGCATTCCCCAGAATAGTGTATATCCGACATTTCCTGGAACATTCTAGAACTGACAGTCTCCGAAATATTCTATACACAACATTCCTCCGAACATTCGCAACACAGCACACCCTGGACCATTCTATTATTACTTTTCTATTTCTTGGGAACATTCTATTACTGACATCCCACAGAGCATTCTTTATTCGACATTCGACAGAACATTCTATACATGAACATACAATATATTGGGCGGCACGGTGGCACAACAGTTAGCACTGGTGCCTCACAGCGCCAGAGATCCGCGTTCAAATCCCACCTCAAGCAACTGTCTGTGTGGCGTTCGCACATTCTTCCCGGGTGCTCCGGCTTCCTCTTGCAGTCCAAAATTGTGCAGGTTAGATGAATTGGCCATGCCCGTAGAGTTAGATGTCGGGGAATGGGTCTGGGTGGGTTGATCTTCGGAGGGTTGGTGTGGACTTGTTGGGCCGAAGGGCCTGTTTCCACGCTGTAAGTAACAAATCATGAGCATCCCTGGGATATTCTATAATTGACTTCATTTGTTAACGGTCGGGTTCAATGAATTTAAAAAAAGGTAATATCCCCAGGGAAGAGTTTCTGTACCAGAGAGAATAAGACACTGATCGGAAGAGACCTCAGGTAGTGAAAGTGGTGAATATGCTTTCCAAGAGTTCACATTTCTTCACGACAATGGATCAGCCGCAATTTAGATTAAAAGGCAGAAGATTCCAATCTCTGGCTGCCTTCAAGGAAATGGTTGGGAACTATTCAGGACAGCAAAGTTTTCACCCTTTGAATTAGAAACAGGAAAACAGATGACCTGTGTCTGCTCTCGAGTGATCGAGTGCATGGGAATATTTTCGGATTCAACTGTTATTGGATGTGTCTCTGTCTCTGCGTTTTAGGAGGGAAGGTTTCTTGTGGTTTCCATCAAATTCGTGGCATAAACTCAAAAATTAACTTTTTCAAAATTTCAGATCCAATTATGTCAATATATTTTTGAATAACGTGACTTATTTGAAAATCTCATTCTGACTTCAATTAATCTGGTAATTTTGCCTTGAGGATGACGTATAATTTGTGTGTTTTCCTTCCTCAAGTTAACTTAGTGACGACCTACGTTCTGCTTTATAAAGATTGTGGATTGTCTCCATGTGTCAGACGTTACCTGGGGGCCATGGCAGTGGCGGATCTACTGGTTATTGTTCTCGACCTGGTATTGAGGCACATTCCCATTGCTTATCCCGAAGAATTTTTTTTCCTGAGGCGCTCCATTCCCGTGTGTAATATCCACGCAGTCCTGCTTTATACAACTACTGACTCCCTGGTTTTGTTGGGTGAAGAAAAAAGTTCGATACTCCCGTGTCTGGGGAACAATCGAGTTGCTCCACTACATTCTAACGCCAGCTCTCCCTTTTCTCCTAATATTGCTGTTCAATGTTTTCACCATCAAACACATTTTCGTGACAAGCAGAGCCCGCAGGAGACTCCGCGCTCACACCAAGGGGGGCGCTCAGTTCGGCAAAGAAATGAGAAATACAAAGAAAACTACCATTTTACTGTTTGTGATCTCGGGCAATTTCATCCTGTTATGGTCGACATTAATGGTGTATTCTATATGGAACCGGATGCATTATATTGTGGATACCCCCGTATATCTCCATCACTTTGTGCTGACATTGGGGTTCATGCTGCAGCTTCTCAGTTGTTGCACAAACACCGTGATTTATACTGTGACCCAGACTAAGTTCAGACAGCAGCTGAAGAATGTGGTGATACATTTCTTTACCAAAGTTCATCAATCAATCAAATACACTCATTAATCAGTTCATTTAGGATTTTCTCATTTCAGTTCCATGTTTCAGCAATTAAGAAACCTGTCACTATGATAACAGACTGAGGGTAGTTCTGTTTTCTACAACTTCATCCCACAGGGGCTTCCATGGACACATTTCAAGATTAACTTCAACACAGGGGCCAGTGAGAAAGGACACCGCCCCACTGACTTTATCTATCCTTTCAATTGTAAACAATAAAAAAGTTAAGAAGTGCCAAGCAGCAGCGAAAACGATATTGTTATTTGTCTTCATGGTGAAGAAGCTGAGCTGGGGAGAAACAGACTTAGCCCCGCGTCCTGATGCTCAGGGAAGGGAGGGGAAAAGGAACGAGCTCAGTAGTTGAGTATAAGTCGCTCTGTACTTGCTTTCACCTCTGGGTTACCCGCTTAGGTCTGACTTCGGCATAATTCATCTATCTCCAATTGTCCTTCTCCCTTCATATCTCCCTTCCACTCTCACACAGTCTCTCTCTCTCTCCTCCTCCCGTTTACACAGTCTATTTCGCTCACCGCCCCTCGCCCATTCTCTTTCACTCTGTCTTCGTCTTGCGCATTCTCCATCGCAATCTCCCGCTGTCAAACCTCTCTATCTCTTCTCCTCTCTCGCCTTCTTTTGCTAAGGTAACGGGGTTGGGTAGAGATTCTGGCCGTTGTTAGTTTAACAGTGTAGGAGTTGGCACTAAAGTTGTTGCTAGGGGCACAGTGCGTGTGCGCAGAGTGACTTTTACTTGGAGCTGAACATGGGGATGGCAGAACAGACCGTTGCTGGTGTGTAGGGGTGGAAAAACAGACTATTACGCATGGAACACATTGCATGTGGACCATTGACTGTCTCTAGGAAGAGATTGGGGATAGGTCAATGACGAGCTGAATTGATTAACTCGGCATATGTATGCAGACCATGCTGATGGAAGAGAATGTACAAATGATGCAGTGTGATGGTGGCGCAGTATACAGGGGAGTGAGCATGACGGTGGTGGAGTGTGCGGGAGAGTGATCGTGTAGCTGAGGGGAAAGTACGAGGGAGTCAGTATGATGATGAAGCAGTGTTCAGATGGTGAGCTTGACGGTGGGAGAGCAAACGAGGCAGTGAGTGCTTTGGTGGGCGAGCATACGGCGAGTGAACACATTTGTGGAAGGGTATGTCACCGAGTGAGTGTGAGGATAGAGTAGGGAGTAGTGCAGTGTTCGAGACAGAAGCAAGTGTGCCAGGGACTGAGTGTTACAATGTGGACTGTGCCGAGCAATGAACATGACGGTAGGGGAGTGAAAGAGGAAGTGGGAGAGTGTGTGGGGCAGTGAAGATGCCGGGGGGTTGGGGCTTGTTGGGGCATGTCAGCATGACCATGGTGCAGAGTGTGGCACAGTGACCTTGACAGTGAGGTAGTGTATGGGCGAGTGAGCGTGACTCTGGGGCAGTGTGTAGGAGAGTGAGCTTGATGGGGTTGGAGAGTGACTCTGACGGGTAGAGTGAGCCGAAGTTTGGGGATTGTGCAGGGGAGTGAACGTGACGGTGGAGGAACGTCCAGGAAGAGTGTGAAGCGAGTGACTGCTATGTTGGGGGAGAGTGAACATGACAGTGGTTGATTGTGTGAGACAGCAAGCTTAATGGTGGTGGATTATGCAGGGGAATCATCATGGGAGAGTGCGTTGCAGTCATTGTGATGGTGGGGGAAAGTGCGAGGCAGTGACCATGAC
>NW_025210392.1:10821-13061 GCF_004010195.1 Chiloscyllium plagiosum
GGAATGAGAGTGACACTGCGGGAATGTGCAGCATAATGAAAGTGATGGTGCAGACGATGCGAGAGCGTGCGGGTGAAGATGGGACAATGTGTTTGGGTGTGAATGTAACCGTGGGGATTTAACGGGGCAGTGACCATGATGGTGGAAGAGTATGTGCATGATTAATTCTGGCTGTGGAGGAGCATGCGCGGGATTCAGTAACCGTGGTGGAGTATACGTGGAGTCAGCGTGACACTAGTGGAGTTTACGGGAGAATGAGAATGACAATGGGGGTGTATGTTGTTGAATGGCTCTGACGATGTGAGAGTAAAAAGAAGATTGAGCGTGATGCTGGTGAACTGAGTATAACGCTGCCTGTGCGTGCAGGGTAGTGAATGTGACTGCGTGGGAGGGAATGAGTTCGGAAGTGATTGCGACCATAAGATAGTATGTGTTTCAGAAAGAGTGATGGTGGTTAATGATTGGAGTTGAGGGTGTGACGTTGGTGGAATGTAAGGGAACTTTTGCTTGATCGTATAATGAGAGAGCACGGCAGTGAGTGTGATGGCGTCGTTGTGTGCCGGGCTGTGACTGTGAAGGTCAAGAATTGTGAAGGGAGTAATCATTATGGTCGGGGAGTTTGCGGGATTCAGCGTGACCTAGGAGCTGAGTACTGAGGAATGAGTGTGACATTGGGAGCTTGAGCATGGCAGCGAGCATGATGGTGGTGGCACATGTGAGGGGGTGAACGTGACTCTGATGGAGTGAACAGAGGTGTGAGGGCACTGTTGGGGGAGTGCACAGGAGACTGTCCATGATGGTGGGGGATTGTCTCAGGGTCGGAAATTGACGGTGGGAGTGTGAGCAAGAAATAGTGTATTTCCGTTTGAATCTGTGTTGGGAAGTGACTTTAATGGTGGAGGTGTGCGCAAGTGTGTTTTGGGGATATAGTGTAATGGTTGGGGTCAGATTGATCGTGGTAGTTTTTGGGGAGTAGTGACATGACGGAACGGGATATGTCAGGGAGTGAGAGTGATGGTGGGGGAATGTGCATCAGACGGAGTGTGCTGGTGAGTGAAAGTGATGGTGGGGCTGTATGAAGGGGCAGTGACCATTACTGTGGGGGAGTGTGTGGTGTAGTGAGCATGACAGGATGTGACTGTGCTGGAGTGTGAATGTGTGGAAGAGAGGATGTGATGGTGGCGGATTGTTTGCTAAACCATGTGTGACAGTGGGGGAGTGTACTGTATACTGAGCCTGACGCCGACTGAGTGAGCAGAAAGGTTGGAGTGTGTAGGAAAGGGGAAGGAGCATTGCGGAAAGCTGCGGAATAATGAGTGTGATGGTGGGCGAGTGTGTGGAGGCATGAGCTTGATGGTGGGTCAGTATGTTTGGTTGTCGATGTGACTGTGAGGGAGTGAGCGGGGCAGTGTGAAGATGGTGGGCAAGAGTGGCCGTGATTGATCGAGCATTGTGAAAGTGTGCGGAGGAATGAGAGTGACGGTGGTGGATTGTGGAAAGGAGTGTGTGTCATGGCAAGGTGTGTGCTGCTGAGTGTCCCTGACGGCGGGGCAGAGTGTAGCGGAGGGATTATGACAGGGGAAGGGGTCGTCAAGGGATTGCAATGATTTGTTCGTGTGTGGGACAGTGATAATGATGGAGGGGGAACGTACATAGGAGTGAGAGCAATGGTAGGTGACTGTGTGGGTGAACAAATGTGATAGTGGTGCAGTGTGCGATGGAGTGTGTGTCGTATTGATGAAGACTGTGTGGTAGTGTGCTGGGGTGTGATCCAGATGCTGGCGGAGTGAGAAGGGAGTGAGCATGATAGTGGTGGACTGTGAGAGAAAATCAGCATAATGTTGCGAGAATGTGCGGGCTAATCTGCGTGATTTTGGAGGCAGTGTGATTTGGAAGAGGTTGTGATGGTTGGGGAGAGTGCAGTGATGGTGGGGTATGTGTGGGCGAGAGGGAGTGGTAGTTAGGATAATATGGTCAATAAGCATGAATTTGGGTGAGAGTCCTAATGGGAGAACGTGATAGTAGGGGTCGACGTGGGTGAGTATTTGTTACTGATTGGATATGCGCTTGGGATTGAGCTTGTCTGTGGGATTTGTGCTGGGGAGTGAGCATGGCGGTGAATGAGAATGTGGGGGATTGCTTGATGGTGTGGGTTTGGAGCTGTGAGAGTAAAGGTCTGACCTGTGCAGGGAGTGAGAATGGTAGTGGGGGAGTGTGCGTGTGTGTCCAAGTGACCATGC
>NW_025210392.1:13258-16393 GCF_004010195.1 Chiloscyllium plagiosum
AGGGTGCATAGCTTTAAATTAAGGGGGGGTAGGTATAGGACAGAAGTTAGGGGTCGGTTCTTTACTCAGCGAGTTGTGAGTTCATGGAATGCCCTGCCAGTTGCAGTGGTGGACTCTCCCTCTTTATGGGCATTTAAGCGGGCATTGGATAGGCATATGGAGGATAGTGGGCTAGTGTAGGTTAGGTGGGCTTGGATCGGCGCAACATCGAGGGCCGAAGGGCCTGTACTGCGCTGTATTCTTCTATGTTTACCTTTAGAGAATCCTCGACTAGCACTCCCAGATCCCTTTGTACTTTGGCTTTATGAATTTTCTCACCGTTTAGAAAGTAGTCCATGCTTGTATTCTTTTTTCCAAAGTGCAAGACCTCGCATTTGCTCACATTGAATTCCATCAGCCATTTCCTGGACCACTCTCCCAAACTGTCTAGATCCTTCTGCAGCCTCTCCACTTCCTCAGTACTACCTGCCTGTACTCCTAACTTCGTATCATCGGCAAACTTCGCTAGAATGCCCCGTGTCCCTTCTTCCAGATCATTAATATATAACGGGGACAGCTGCGGCCCCAACACTGAACCCTGCGGGACACCGCTTGTCACCGACTGCCAGTCCGAAAAAGAACCTTTTATCCCAACTCTCTGCCTTCTGTCCTCAATCCATATCAGTAGCTTACCTCGAACACCATGGGCCCTCACCTTACTCAGCAGCCTCCCGTGTGGCACCTTATCAAAGGCCTTTTGGATGTCTAGATAGACCACATCCACTGGGTTTCCCTGGTCTAACCTACTAGTCACCTCTTCAAAGAATTCCAAGAGGTTTGTCAGGCACGACCTCCCCTTATTAAATCCATGTTGACTTGTTTTAATCCGACCCCGCTCTTCCAAGAATTTAGAAACCTCATTCTTAATGATGGATTCTAGAATTTTACCAACAACCGAGGTTAGGCTAATTGGCCTATGATTTTCCATCTTTTGTCTTGATCCTTTCTTGAACAAGGGGGTTACAACAGCGATCTTCCAATCATCCGGGACTTTCCCTGACTCCAATGCCTTTTGAAAGATCTCAACCAATGCCTCCGCTAGTTCCTCAGCCACCTCCCTCAGAACTCTAATTGTTGGGATATTACTCATGTCTTCCACTGTGAAGACTGACGCAAAGTACTTATTAAGTTCTTCAGCTATTTCCTTATCTCCCATTACTAGGCTTCCAGCATCAGTTTGAAGTGGCCCAATGTCTGCTTTTGCCTGTCGTTTGTTTCTTATGTATTGAAAGAAACTTTTATTATCATTTCCATGAATTCCCTTTCTTTGGATCCACTGGCAACATTATTTACCCAGTCCACCTGCATATGGAAGTCTCCCATGATCACCGTGACCTTTTCTTTCTGACATGCCTTCTCTGTTTCCCAGTACATGTTGCGCCCCTGGTCCTGACCACTGTTCGGAGGTCTGTACATAACTCCAATTATGTTTTTTTGCCTTTGTGGTTTCTCAATTCCACCCACACAGACTCCACATCATCAGACGCTATGTCATTTAGTGCCATATATTTAATTTTGTTCTTAACTAACAAGGCAACCCCGCCCCCTCTACCCGCCTCCCTCTTTTCGATAAGTTGAAAACCCTTGGATGTTTAACTGCCAGTGCTAACCCCCCTGCAACCAAGTCTCTGTGATGCCTACCACATCATAATCATTCACGATGATCTTTGTCATTAGTTCATCTGCTTTGTTACAAATGCTACGAGCATTCAGGTAAAGTGCCTTAATGCTAACTTTTTTTATCGTTAGAGATGTTGGAAGTCATAAGATGTCCTAAGTTATCCTTCCTTTTTACTGCATTCCCAGTCTGCCTCAAGTTTAAATCCGCCTGCACACATGCTATCCTGCTGCTTATCTTGCCATTTAACTCCATACTCTTTGTCGCTTTCACTTTCCCTTCCCCGCAACTGAGAAGTTTAAAGTCCTCAGAAGTGTGCATGACTGTGGAAGGTTGAGCGAGGGAGTGAACGTGATGGTTGGGAGTGTTTGGGAGTGAATTCATGGTCGGGGAGTTAACCTGATGGTGGAGCTGTGAGAGCAGGACATGAGCGTGACAGCCTGAATGTGTGTGGGGGAGTGATCTTCTTGGTGGGCTGTTATGTGCAGGGGCATGTGCGGGGGAATGAGTGTGAAACTGGGGAAGTGTGTCGGGAGCTGTGTTACAGTGTGTGAGTGTATGGGGCTTCAAAACAACTATTGGGGGATTGTGTGGCCGAGTGAGCGTGACATTGCGGGATTTTCCGGGGGTTACACTTAACGTTGGGAAGTATGCTGTGTTGTGAGCCTGCAGTGGAAAAGTGTGCAGGAGGGTGGGCTTAAGGTTAGGTGAGTGTGCAGACAAATGAACAAAATGGTGGGGGAGTTTGTGGGTGATTGTTCGTGACGGTGGGAAGTCGGGCAGTGGAGTGAGTGTGACACTGGTGTAGTATGTGATGGGGTGAACGTAACCTTGTGGGAGTGTAGGGGTTTTGGGGGAGACCATATGCGAGTGAATGGGGAGTGAGCGTGATAGTGTCATTTTGTGTGGTGGAGCGAGTGTGTTGGTAGCGGGGTGTGTGGGCTAATTGGAGTAATGTTTGTGAGTATACAAGAGAGAAGGCATGATCGTGGGTGATCATACAGTGGAGTGAGTCTGATTTTGGGGAGGTAGTGAGTATACCAGCAGGTGTGTGTCAGGGGCTGATAATATCTGTGAGGGAGTCTGTGGGAGGGGATAACCAAGATGGTGGCGCATTCAGCGGGGAGTGAGTGTGAGAGTGGACAAGTGTGGGGGAACTGAGCATGATTTTGTAGGCTTTGCAGCAACAAGAATGTAACATTGTGTGGGGGGAGTGAATTTGACGGCTGTTGGGTGTGCAGGGTATGGTCGTGATGGTGGTGGAGTGTGTGGGTTACTGAGCTTGACAGTGGCAGATGTGTTGGGAACTGATCATGATGGTTGGGGATTGTGCCCGTGAGTGAGCATGATGGTGATCGTGACAGTGAGGGAATGGCTGGGATAGTGAATGTGATGGTGTCGATTGAAGCATGAGGACATGTGTTACAGTTTTGATGTGAATATGGGAGTGAGCTTGATGTTGGGCTTCATGCTGGAGA
>NW_025210392.1:18173-19265 GCF_004010195.1 Chiloscyllium plagiosum
ATGGGAGAGTGTGGGCTGTGTAGGCGTAATGGTGGGCATGTGTGTGGGGTAGAAGTATAAAAGTGGGGGAGTGTGCGGTGAAGTCAGAGTAACGGTCGTACAGTGTTGTGGGAGTGAAAGCGACTTTGGGGAGTCTGCGTAAGAGCAGGGGTGACGTTGAGGAAGTGTGGGGCGAATTGAGCTGCGAAAGAAAGTTGTGGTGGATACAACAATTACAACATTTAAAATGCAACGGTCGTACAGTGTTGTGGGAGTGAAAGCGACTTTGGGGAGTCTGCGTAAGAGCAGGGGTGACGTTGAGGAAGTGTGGGGCGAATTGAGCTGCGAAAGAAAGTTGTGGTGGATACAACAATTACAACATTTAAAATGCATTTGAATGGGTAAATAAAAAAGAAGGTTTATAGGTTAGTGTGCAGCAAATGCTGACAAATTTGGACAAGGTCCGTTCAGGATACCTAGCAAACTTTTCCTGTTTTGATTAGCCGGTAAGAATTCGTACTTTAGAATCTGACCCTTTCTACCGAAGACAGCACCGTATGTGACACATGGTCCAGATTACAGAGGATGAAGTGCTGGATGTCTTGAAATGGGTGAAAGTGAATAAATTTCCGGGACCTGATCAGGTGTACCCGAGAACTCTGTGGGAAGCTAGAGAAGTGATTGCTGGGCCTCTTGCTGAGATATTTGCAACATCGATAACCACAGGTGAGGTGCTGCAGGACTGGAGGTCGTTAAACGTGGTTCCACTGTTTAAGAAGGGCGGTAAGATAAGCCAGGGAACTATAGACCGGTGAGCCTGACCTCGGTGGTGGGCAAGTTGTTGGAGGGAATCCTGATCGAAAGGATGTACATGCTTTTTTAAAGGCAAGGACTGATTCGGGATAGTGAACATGGCTTTGTACGTGGGAAATCATGTCTCACAAAATTGATTGAGTTTTTGAAGAAGTAACAAAAAAGATTGATGAGGGCAGAGCAGTAGGTGTGATCTATATGGACTTCAGTAAGGCGTTCGACAAGTTTCCCCGTGGGAGACTGATTAGCAAGTTTACATCTCACGGCATACAGGGAGAACTAGCCATTGGAGACTGAACT
>NW_025210393.1:0-1865 GCF_004010195.1 Chiloscyllium plagiosum
CAGCTCAGCTGCCAAGGCTCGGAGCTTCACCAGGGTCTTAGTGAGTTTGCCATCTGGGCCTGTGGTGTTTGATATGGCTGTTCAGCACATGGTCCCAAACAGTGCACAAACACCTCCCTTTTCGGCAAGTAACATGTCCAAAGCCATCCTATTTTGTAAGGTCATGAGGGAGGACTGTGCAAGCTGTTCATGGATGGCGTCAACTGCATCCGGGTTAGGTTGGTAAGCCTCTGCATATTGTAGTGGAGGAGGTTGATTCTGTTAACGTTTTTATTAATCGTGATCGGGAACATGGCGGAAAAAAGGGGAAAACTTTCAAAACCCGCAGCAATCTCATCCACCAGCTTGTATTTGTTGGGGATATTTTTGGCCTGCCCAATAGCAGCAATCCAGACCCCATCCGAATTCTTGAAATCCAACAGCGGGTCAACAGCCCGTCTGTGTTGGGTCAGAGAGGCGAGCCCAGGCGGGGGCTCGTGGAGGGTGTAATCTCCCTGACCTCAGGGTGACCATCTGTACTGCGAGCTTGGCTGCCCTGTCAGCTGCATCATTTCCCAGCGCTTCCCTGGTACGTAAGGAAGAGTGCCCTTGCACTTCCATTACTGCCATTTCCCTTGGACGATGCATTGCCTGGAGCAACCGTCGCAAACTCTGGTCGTGTTTTACCGGCCTCCCCGTGCTGGTTTAAAACCACGTCTAACCCATGCTGTGCCCTCTACGTGGACTACGGTCCATGCATAATTGGAGTCAGTGAAGATGTAAACTCGGCGTCCCTCACTCAGTTCTAATGCCCTTGTCAGGGCTGTAATCTCTGCTGGGTGTGCAGATGCAGGCTGTGGGATTTCCCCAGACTCGATGGTGTCGTATACCCCCTCTGAATCTCTGACCACGGCATACGAGGCTCGTACGCCACCTGCTTCCCGACGGCTGCTGCCATCGGTGTACAGGTCCCAGTCTGCCTCGGCCAGGGGTTCTGTGTGCAACCCCTTACGTATCCTCCTCTCCTCAGCCACTCTGGCCACACAGTCGTGGGGCTTCAAGGATCCCCCATTCACTCCCACCATCATATTCCTAGTACTCCCCCTATCGGATGCAAACGTAATGTGCGGTGATAGAAGGGCATTTTCAATTTTAACCTGCCGCCCAGCTGAAAAGCTGAATGAGTTGGAGGCCAGCAAGGCTCCTATGCTGTGATCTGTGTGAATAGTCAAGGGATGGCAGAGTACTAGATGGTCAGTGTTGTTGACCGCTTTCGTTACTGCTGCCACAAATCTGGCACAGCCTGGCTGTCCTGTCTCAATGGGCTCTAAACGGCAGCTGTAATACCCCAGCACTCTCCTGCAGCCTCGGTCCTTTTGGGAGAGGACGGCGTTTACTATCCCCCCAGTCTCTGCCACGTCTAGGTGGAAACCTTTCTTATAGTCTGGGTGCGCTAGCGTGGCCGCTGCTCCCTAAGCTTGCTTCACCTCCTTGAATGATTTCTCTCTCTCCGCGTTCCACCGCAACTGACTCTTGAGCCTCTTTGCCCCAACCTCTGTGATCATTTCCCTGAGTGGGGATGTTATAGTCACAAAGTCACGGACGTAGGTGCGAGAATACCCACATAACCCCAGGAAGGCCATCATGTCCTGTACTGTTATAGGGGTGCCATAGGAGACCCTGTGCGCTCTTGAAAGTGTGGTGCCCCCTTTTCCTACTATCCGTCCCATAAAGGATACTGATTTTCGGGCTATCCGGCACTTTTCCCGTTTTACTTAAAAACCGGCTGCCACAAGGGTGTCCAGCAAGGTGCGGACCGCCTCCAAATTTTGGGTGTCAGTTTCACTGGCAATCAACAAATCATCCCAAACTGCTCTAAGATCTGT
>NW_025210393.1:2785-7845 GCF_004010195.1 Chiloscyllium plagiosum
CCGGGTCCTCATACGCGATATTTCCCCCTAGAACTTTGACAACAGGCGCCTGTATGGTTGGCCCCTCGCAACGCGGTTGGAGCGGACACAGTGGTGCCCTGGTGTCCGCAAGCGGGGCCGTGGGCGATGCACCGGGAGCGGGTGATCCTGACTGTGGGCTGGTGTAAGGGGGTGGCGGACTTCCCTCGTGGTTGGCACCTTGGGTCGGCACGGCCACAGGAGAAGTGTAAGGTGTAGGGGGGTAAACTGGAGTAGGGTTCAGAGACCACTCAGGCTCACATTCCGGGACAGGACCCTGCTCATCCAATACTGGTGTGTGAATAGGTGAAATCGGTAAGTGGCTTTGGAAGCGTATCAGAAGCTCCCGCAAGGAAATGTCTTCATCCTCCCTTTTAGTGGAAGATTTGGCTAAATTAAAAAACCCTTTCTTGGTTTCCCCTTTCCCCTCCCGCAGACAGGTTAGGACTTTAGCTTGGAAGGCATCAAATTCGCTTGTCGTAAAGAAGGGTTGGTCATCCTTAGGGAACCAGTTCTCAACCCGCCACAGCTTGAGACTATTCTCTAGGTTACGGACCTTTCGTTTAGCTTCCATAGCAGTATTATTCTCCCTTAACTGGGCCCTGATCTCCCCCAATATCTCCCCTGTTGGTGGCCGCGAGTCGGGGGTTTTCGGGACTGGGGTGGACTCGTCAGTGTATGCATCAGTGGGTAAAGTAACAGTCGCGGCTAAAAAGTCTAGCTCCCGTGTAAGACCGTCCGAAACAGTTGGGCCATTAGGGGAGCAAACCGGTCTGTATCGCCACTGCGGGGTAAAGGTCACAACCATTTTTGTTTTCCATTCCCGGGAGCTATCAGTGCTCGGGGGTCCCCACACAGCAGGGGGCTTGTCTAGCACAATTGTTTGGAGAGCCGAATAATGTGGTGACCTGTAGAGACCGTCCAGAATCTTGATCATTAATGTGGGATTTTTAAATGTTTCCCTCAATCTTGTCAGGATAATCCCCTTTTGTTCTGGTGCTTGGGAAATCACCAGGTCCAACTGTTCCTTATGCAGGGCTACGCTATCCAGCAGTAACTGACTATGAATAGGCATGTCCCCACCGTCCCTGCAGTGCCACCAAGCACTCCGGGACGTGCTGTCCTGAGGTGGTCCGAAATTCAGGTCCCCCATGTCGGATCTCCCCTGAAGGGAACCGCTTCAAGAACAGTACGTCTTTCAAAGCCTGACCTTCGCGTGGCAGATCTCTGCTCTTAACAACCGGTCTAAGGCAGACGTCTGTACGGTTAAACCCTCTTCAGGAGAAGAGCTCCGAACTCTGTCACCCCAGGTATGTTCGGTGGTCACAACAAATATACAAACCAAAAATCCGTCAGGTTTAAGTGCTCAGTAACATGGATCCAGGTAGTCGAATATGGTCAGCGCTCAGGTAGGTAACGTCAGGTAATCGTCAGGCAGAACTATCTGCAAAATCGGGCAAAACAGATATGCGCTCCGGCTCTGAAAGCTGCGCAAGGGATTCAGGTAAAAACAGATATGCGCTCGGCTCCGAAAGCTGCGCTAGGGACTCAGGCAAAAACAGATATGCGCTCCGGCTCCGAAAGCTGCGCTAGGGATTCAGGTAAAAACAGGTATGCGCTCCGGCTCCGAAAGCTGCGCTAGGGATTCAGGTAAAAACAGATATGCGCTCCGGCTCCGAAAGCTGCGCTAGGGATTCAGGTAAAAAACAGATATGCGCTCCGGCTCCGAAAGCTGCGCTAGGGATTCAGATAAAAAACAGATATGCGCTCCGACTCCGAAAGCTGCGCTAGGGACTCAGGCAAAAACAGTTAGGCGTTAGTGAAACAAACACTCTAGGTAAGTTAAAAGGTTAGTAAAAGCTTACCAGTCAGGACTCTGCGATGCTGCTGTCAAATTGATCAGGTTTTTTGGGCTGGTGAGGGTCGGAGAGCAGACAAGAAACTAACTGAGAGTAAATCTAACTACCTGGAAGCCTTAGATTTAACAGGCGCTTCCTCACCTTTAGAAAACTTCGGCCGAAGGTTGTCTGCTCCCTGATCCGCCAACGTTGCCAACTCGCCGTTGTCTCTTTTCCTTCCCGCGTCGGAGTCACCAAATGTTAAGACGGACCCGCGGGGCCCCGTCTTTGCGTGTTCTTTCGGAAGGAGAGACTCACACTGGCAACTATGATTAGACGCAGACAGCAGTTTATTCACAGAATCTTAACTGGTACAACGAATCTGCAAGCATGCATTCGTTGGAGAAGGCGTTCTGCCTTCCCGTTCAAAGTTGACACAATTATACTTCGCGCTGCCTGGAGTCCCCGGTCAGTTTGCCTTCCCCATTGGTCCATTCATCTGCGCGCGCTGGGGATCCGTCCTCCTATTGGCCGCATTGAAGTGCCTGTCCAGCTCCTGCTGTGCTTGACAATGGCTCAGCCATCCCCGGGAGCGGTTCCGATCCTGTATTCAATAGTTCATTGTTTCAAGGAATTACTATGCGTCTGACAGGCTAGCCATTTTCAATAGTTTTTAGTTTAACTAAATTGTCAATTACACTTATCAACTTTAGACTTAAATAGAGCCATTCACACTCACTAGTTACAGGTTCTGATAGAGCAATTCACACTTGTCTAATAGTTACAGATTCCGATCGGTTTCTTTATTAATCCCGAGTTTCGATGGGGCAATTGATACTGGCTGGTATTTACAGGCTCCAAGATTTAATTAACATTATGCATATCCCTTACAAGCTCCAGCAGTCATGCAGTCGCCTGCAGCAGCTCGCTTGGCTGTTGTTAACCATTTCAGGGCTGGAAGTGTCACCCTCCCTAGCCCTACATTAAACACCCCAGTGAAACCTCCCCAATAGTCTCTATCAGATCCCCTTTCAGCCTTCTAAACTCAAGCGTATACCAAGCCTAGTCGCTGCAATCTTTCAGCATAAGACAGTCCTGCCATTCCGGAAATTGACCTCGTGAACCTATACTGCACTCCCCCAATGGCCAGAATGTCCTTCCTCAAATTTGGAGACAGAACCTGCGCACAATATTCCAGGTGCGGTTTCATCAGGGCCCTGTACAGCTGCAGAAGGACCTCTTTGCTTCTGTACTCAATTCCTCTTGTTATCAATGCCAGCATGCTATTAGCTTTCTTCACTACCTGCTGTCGGGAATGCTGTTCCGATAAAACAACACCCCTGCAAGCTTAATCCTTTAAAAGCTACACCGCTTCAGATGGCATTGGATGTGATGCTCAATTAAGATATGGTCAAACCGAGTCAGAGTGTGTGGAGTTCACTAATTGCGTTCATTACCAAACCTAATGTGACTCATAGATTTCGTTTGGATTATTGGAAGGTCAGCACTGCAACACAATTTGACTCATACCCAATACCAAGTTTGGAGGATAATATAGAGAAAGGTACATCACAAGTTATTCGAAGGAAACTTTACCAGAGAAAGCGAAAAGAAATGCTGCATTTGTAAGCCCAAATGAGCTACATCAATTCAAAATCCCTTTCATCCCTTTGGAATAAAGAGTGCCCCACTCACATACCAACAAATCATGAACAGAGATTTCACCGTTTTAACTAAATCTGCTGTCTTTCTGAATGATGTCGTGATTTTAATTGAGCCCTGGAAAGATCACTTGGTCCAGTTCGCAGAACTCATTGAACAATTAAGAGATGTAAAACTTGGGTTAAGCTTAAAGAAAGCAGAATTCACGAAGGCAGAGTTGGCGTTCTTGGGGCATAACATTGGTCTTGGAAGTTTGACCAAAAGACGTAGGCTCTCGCGGAATTTTCATTTTCGATATTTCGATTTTTGTGATTGAGCAGATTCTACAGGAGGTTTCCTCTGAAACCTCAGTAGCGCAGCTGTTACCAGGTTTTCTGATGAAGAACGCAGAATGTCGGTGGTCAGAACAATGCTTGGAGGCATTTAACAACTTAAAAGCAGTATTAACATCTGCACCAGTTTTAGCTACACCAAACTTGTTAAAACGCTTCAAAGTTGCAGGTAATTCTAGTGATGTAGGAGTTGGAATTGTACTGCTTCAGGAAGATAGTGATGGAATTGACCTACTAGTTGGTTAGTTTTCAAGGAAACTCAACACCCACCAAATAAACTGGTCTCGGATTGAAAAAAAGGGTTATTGAGTTTGGTATTGCCCTTACAACGTTATAATGTTTACGTTAGGAACTATGTGCCAGAACACGCATCAGAATCCTCTCATATACTTGGAGCAATTTAATGGCAAGAATGTGAGACTATTTATTTCGAGTGTTATGTCACCGACTTTTTTTATAGAGATATTTTTATTAGAAATTTAACATTTTTACAAGTTTACAAAAATAAACAAAACTCTCAAATATAAACATTGATATACAATAACCAAAATTTAACAAGAGAAAAAAAAATAACGAAAAAGAAAAAAACCCAAAACTCAACTATCTAATAATCAAACCTACAACTAACCAGAGTGTATATTTAAGTCTCTTACATGCTCGGAATGTGTTAACATCAGATGTAATAAAACCCGTATTCGTGCGGGTTTCCTCTCCTAAGGGGCCCCGGACCAGCCAGGTTTGTCATCTCAATTACATAAAAGCCCTTGTTAGGATAGCCGAAATATTTGTATTTATGTAATTCAAGAAGGGCTGCCATATTTTAGAAAATAATTCGGTTTTTCGGTGCACCATATTTGTAAGGAAGTCAAGGGGAATACATTCCATAATTAATCTGTGCCAATTTGAAAGTCCAGGGGGGCCCTCAGCCACCCAGTTCACCAAAATATTTTTCCTTGCACAGAAAGAAAGTCTCTTCACGTACATGTCCAGGGAGGGAAAGTTCGAAAAGCCCAAAAGGAGAGAAAAAGGGTCCACTTTAATTTCCGTTCCTAAAATTTCTGTCAACCTTATGACAGGTCCATAGGCAATGTACAAGAGTGCCCACCTCTATTTTACATTTGGGACACATTGGAGATGCTCCTGCATTAAATTTTGCCAGTCAAACCGGTGCTATATGGGCCCTATGAAGTACCTTCAGCTGGATAGCCTG
>NW_025210393.1:18001-19266 GCF_004010195.1 Chiloscyllium plagiosum
TAATGAGCACTTTTTTCTCCTACAGTATAAGAAAAAGGGTAAATGTAGAGTAATAGGGTAGGGGAAGAGTCTGGGTGTGTTACTCTCTGGAGGGTCATTGTGGACTTGTTGAGCCCAATAGCCTGTTTTCACACTGTAAGAATTCTATGATTCTATGAAAATGTTGTTTCCACTTTACACTGGCATTCTTGAAAAGCTTGAATCTCAAGTTCTCAATTACCAAATCAAAAGAGAAAATGCTAGAAAATCTCAGCGGGTCTGGCAGCATCTGTAAGGAGAGAAAAGAGCTGACGTTTCGAGTCTAACTGACCCTTTGACAAAGCTGCTTTTACTCAATTACCAAAAGATGATTTGTGTGTTGTTGTATAGGAGTTGCAAAGTTATCAAGCAGGAATTGCAAATTTTAGGCTGACAGCTTTATTGCAAGGGGTTTAGAGTGTAAGAATAGTGAGGTTTTACTCAATTTATACATAAACTACACATGGACAACTGTACAGACATATTTATCTGAGAGGGTGTTTGGGGTGTGGAGTTTAGAATTGGGGCTCATATTTTTAAGAGTCAACAATTTAGAACTGTCATTTTGAGAAATCCTTTGAATCAGATAATAGAGTATCATTGAAATTTTCTGCCCATTAGAGCTGTGGTTGCACAGAATTGGGTATATTCAAGACTTATCCCAGTAGATTTTTGGGAATTCAGGGAATCAAGGGCTATAAGGATAGGGTGGAAAAATGAAGTTAGTGTCAATGTTCACCTGTGGTTTAATTAAATAGTAGAGCTGGATGACCTTATCTGCCAATTTCTTATGTTTTAATCCATTTCTCACAGTCCATCATGCATTTTATCACCTAACAATCAATTATTGTCTTGCAGTGCAGGATATTCCCAAGAAAAGTGATGTTGAATATGAGAATATTCCCAACAATACTTGCAAAGATCATAGGTGCATTTTCTCTCATATAATAATGGGCCTAAAGGAAAATTGTCTGATTTTTGTCAATTCCCTTCCTTTACTATTTTTTCAAAGTCCTAAATTCTTTCTGGTTCCATGAGTGTCATGTTGATCCATTATTTTTTTCAAGGGACTGTTATGAATATCTGCACTTTGTCAATGTTATTTTGTCAAGGAATCATGATCATTCTGCATTTGATATCCCCAAATTAACTACTGTTCATTTGACAGAAAACAGGATCAAGGTGCCGAAGTATTTCCTGGTTCTTGAATCCAGTATTTCTATGATCAGGTTTCGCTCCATTACACG
>NW_025210394.1:0-3267 GCF_004010195.1 Chiloscyllium plagiosum
GCAAACATCCATGCGCCAGTGCTGCGAGCCTGTTCCATCGCCATCGGCCTTAACATCCACGTACACTGCTGCATGATCAGAATTTTGCAGGGCAGCATCGAATTTAAAAAGGGCAGTGGGGCAAAAAATATGTTAATCCTGGGATAGCACTTACGTGGGTTAGAAAAAAGGTGAGGTCTCTACCTTCAGGATGAAGACATCTCAAACGTCCACCAACGCAGCTCCCTGTTCAGGTCTACCAGCTGCCTTCATGGCGGGGAGATACCCGTGGGACGCCTTGACATCCTATCCACTTCGGGGTCCAAAAGTCGGTTCAAGTCTCCCCTTTAATTGTACGATGTTCACCAATGGTCATCAACCTGGAGAGCGCATCTATTAGAAATTTGAGGGGGTGTGCTGGGGGCAATAGTATACAATGTCCCATATTCCTCTGCACGTATTAAAGCGTTAAGGATCAGAAACCACTCACGTTTGTCCTTAATTTGGTTAAACAACTGAAGTGGAAGATTTGTATGAATGATTGAAGCTACTCTACTTTTCGAATTAAAGGGTGAAGTAAACACCGGGACGAAACTTCCCTGCTGTAACGTTAAGTGCTCCTCATCAGTTATATTTGTTTCTGGTAGCAAGGCTACATTGACCTCTTCCTTTCTGAGGCTTGAAAGTATCTTTTTTCTCTTAATCGGCGAGTGACTCTGACGAAACTTCCCTGCTGTAACGTTAAGTGCTCCTCATCAGTTAGATTTGTTTCTGCTAGCAAGGCTACATTGACCTCTTCCTTTCTGAGGCTTGAAAGTATCTTTTTTCTCTTAATCGGCGAGTGACTCTCCTTAACGTTCCACGTGCACCATTTAAACGAGTGGTTAGCCATAGCCATCCGAAGCAGCCCATAACCCACTAGGAGAAGAACCCCATTTATAGCGCATCAAATGAAAGCAGTAAACATTTCATCCCATCTTGAAAATGTAACTACAATAACAACCAAATCAAAACTTCTCACAACTATTTCTGAAATAAACCAGCATATAACACAAATAAGTTGAGAGATTCCCCCTTCCTGCAGAAGGTGTTCATATTACCCATTAATCCCCCATGGCTCCTCCATTTGAAGCCGCTCCCCAAACCCAGGCAAAACAAAGTTTAAGAAAAGTTGCAGCGTCTTACAACAAGAAAATTAAAAATGTGTATTCAATCAATCCCATACATATTTCGATCCGAGGCAGTCCCGGTGAAAGAAAATGCAACCACCCCCACCATCCCCAAACCCCCTTACTCATTCCGATCTAAGTGAGAAAAACGAAAAGCAAATGATAGGAAAATAAAGGATAATGGGAATGGAGGAAGAAAGGAGAAGAGAGAGAAAAGGGAAAAATGGGACTTCCACATACTAAAAAAAAAGGAGGTAAACCAGGCAAATACCAGAGAAATCAAAGAGAACATAATTGTCCATACTATTTGAAGCAGACAGTCTATTTTAATGTGTACACGAAGTCCTTTGAGTTTTCCGGTGAGTCTAAGTTAAACACAGACCATCCATGGCTGAAACATAATATTACCAGATATTTTACCAGAATATTCACATCCCTCAGGCTCCTTTTTACCTTATCAAAAGCCTGCCTCTTGCGGGTCATAGCCGTAGAAAGGTCTTCGAAAAACATAATTCGTGATCCTTTGTAGGTCAGAGCCTATGGATCCTTCCCAGAGCTCGAGAAGCTGACAGCACCTTTTTTCTCTCTATCGTGCTGGACTAGCACTTGGACTGGGTGGGGGTGCTGGTCTGATCCGGTCTTGCACATTGCGACCCAGAGGGCCCACTCGACCCGCACCCAGTCTGCCCCTGACTTCCAGCTTCAAAAATTGTATGAGCCATTGCTCCAAGAAGCTGACGAGCTGGCCTTCTTCTCGTTCTGGCAGCCCGACCAGTCTGATGTTCTTCTGACGGACCAGATACTCTACTAAAACCTTACCTACCATTCCAGGGCTTAGGCCCGACCCACTGAGGATTCTACCGTGGTTTCCATAGCTGCGGTCCACAGTTCCACCTCGACGATGCGCGGCCCGAGATGCTGGGTCTCCTGGTCCTACTTCTGCAGCTTGGCTGCGATCAGGTCTAGCCTGGTTCGGGTCTCCTCAATCGCTGAAACAATGTTCTCTCGCAGGCACGAAACTCCGAGACCAGGCTCTACTCCACAGATAATTCCCTGGGGCATTCTCAGAGGCCGACATCACAGCCGAGGACGTATCCATTGCTGCAGTGCCCTACTAGTTGTGATCCTCGTGGTCCTTTCCCCTTCGTCATTTTCCTTACTCACTTAAAATGGCATAGAGCAATACTGGGGATGAAAAACTACCGATGATATAACAATAGGGAAGAAAGAGATGGTGAATGCATCATTTTGTCTTGGTTCTGGTGCTGAGCTCAACAGGGCAGGCCGACTAGATCGCCGCCATCTTGGATCTCACGCGAATAATCAATGTTAACAAACCTTTTTTGAAATGGTTTGCAGATGTTTCTTAGGTAAAAACAATGACTGCAGATGCTGGAAACCAGAGTTTAGATTATAGTGGTGCTGGAAAAGCACAGCAGTTCTGGCAGTATCCGAGGATCAGTAAAATCAACGTTTTGGGCAAAAGCCCTTTAGTAAGAATACATCAGAAGATATTTCTTGTAGGGGGAGACAATGGAGGACTATTGGATGTGATATAGTTAGACATTCAGGTGGATGTTTAAGAGTTCAGCAAGTGAATAGTAAATAAAATTGAACCAATGTGGTTCGGGGCGACTTTTGGAAATGGAAGGTTATAAGTGAAGTTGACCTTCATTTAACGGAAATTGGAATATCGAAGTAAAGGCGTTCTGCACAGACTGCATGCAGTGTGGATGAGATTATACCTGTGTTCTGTACTGTTTCAAAGAATGAGAGGTGATCTCAGGGAAACTTAGAAAATTCACCCACTGCAGACTGACTAACACAGGGGCATGGAGAAGTGCAGCAGGCAAAGGTAGGGGGAACCCAAGATGTTGTACAAAAGCATCAACCTGAACAGAATAACCAGGGAAAAATTAGGACCCGTTTCGAAACCAATGGGGTAATCAGTATGTGAAACTGGGGAACATTGATAGACTGTGACATGAGAGCTTCACATCTGTTTTAGTTGGGAGAAGGAAGATGCAGGTACAGAATTCAAGAAGATGGACTGGGAAGCTCATGAACAGTTTGATATAAGATGCAATTTGGGATTGATGGTTTTGGATGATGTAAAGTC
>NW_025210394.1:5716-8144 GCF_004010195.1 Chiloscyllium plagiosum
CTAAGTCATGTCTCACCGCATCATAATTTCCCTGACCCCAGCTATAACTCTTGCCTTGTAGTACACACTTATCCCTCTCCATCACGAGAGTAAAAATCACCGTATTATGGTCACTATCCCCAAAGTGCTCACCTACCTCTAATTCTAACACCTGGCCTGGTTCGTTACCCAGAACCAAATCCAGTATGGCCTCACCTCTTGTTGGTCTGTCTACATATTGTGTCAGGAAACTCTCCTGCACACATTGAACAAACACTGACCCATCTAACGAACTTGAGCTATAGCTTTCCCAATCAATATCAGGAAAGTTAAAGTCCCCCATAACAACCACCCTATTACTGTCACTCATCTCCTGAATCACCTTCCCTATCCTTTCTTCAATGATTCTAGGACTATTAGGAGGCCTGTAAAAGGCTCCTAACAGGGTGACCTCACCTTTCCTATTCCTAACCTCAGCCCAAACTACCTCAGATGGCAAGTCCTCATCCATCGTCCTTTCCACCGCTGTAATACTATCTTTGACAAGCAATGCCACACCTCCCCCTCTTTTACCCCCACCTCTGACCCTACTAAAACATTTAAATCCTGGAACCTGCAACAGCCAATCCTGTCCCTGTTCTAGCCATGTCTCCGTAATAGCCACAACATCGAAGTCCCAGGTACCAACCCACGCTGCAAGTCCAAACCTGGCAACATCCTTGTAAATCTTTTCTGAACCCTTTCAAGTTTCACAGCAACCTTCGTCCAGCAGGGAGACCAGAACTGCACACAGTATTCCAAAATGTGGCCTCACTGACATTCTGTACAGCTGTAACATGACATCCCAACTCCGAAACTCAATGCTCTGACCAATGAAGGCAAACATGCCAAACACTATCCTGTTAACTTTTAAGGAGCGTTGCACCTACATCTCTCTCTCTCGTTGCTCACCAACATCCTCCAAGACATTTCCATTAAGTATCCCGATTTGCATTCCAAAATGCAGCACTTCACATTTATCTGAATTAAACACCATCTGCCACTCGTCAGCCCATTGCCCCATCTGATCGAGGTGTCATTGCACTCTGAGATAATTTTCTTCATTACCCACAACACCAACAATTTTAGTGTAATCTGCAAACTTGCTACCGTTGCCACCTATGGTCACATCCACATCATTTATATAAATGACGAAAAGCAGTGGGCTCAGCACTGATCCTTGTGGCACACTACTGTTCACAGGCCTCCAGACTGAAAAGCAATCCTCTACCAACTACTGTCACCTCCCTTCAATCTAATTTTGTATTCAATTGGCTTGGGTGCGCTGTTTCCCATGTGACCTAACCTTACTAACTTGCCTAATATGCAGAATCTTGTCGAAGAATTGCTCCAGTCTATATGGAAAGCATCCGCAACACTGCCTTCATAAATATGCTTTGTCACCTCTTTAACAGACTCAGTCAAATTAGTGTGACACGATTTCTCATGCAAAAAGCTATGGTGACTATCCCACATCAATCCTTATCTATGAAAATGCATACAATTGGCTATTCCTCAGAATCCCCTCCAACAACTCACCGACCACTGATGTCAGGCTCACCGGTCCAGAGTTCTCTGGGTTGTTGAGTAACTGTTTTGTTTTCTACTGCCTCTCTTCCATTGGTCACAGCAAATTATCGGTGCAACCAGTTTGATGATATGGCCTATGATATAGGTCGCATATTAGGTCATGGTCGTCCTAGGAAGAAGTCATGTAGATTTCCTTCATCTGTTAAAATAACAAATTCAAGATGTAAACAAAGTTCCTCAAGCTATGATGGAAAGATGAATGAAAAACAGTATAGAAATTACAAAAATGTACATTGATATTTCCAGTTCTAAAAGTAATGATTAACACAAACATATGCAGACACACACACACAGATACATACACAGACAGACACTCTCAAACACATACACACAGACGTGCGCACACAGACACACTCAAATACACAAAAGTACAGACACCCAAAAACATGGCCACACAGACACACATGCACATGTAAATACAAACACTAACACAGACAAATGCATGTACCATAGAGCGTAAAACATTAGAGCAGAAAAAAGGCCATTTGGCCCATCCAGTCGACTGAACTATTGATCATGGATGACATGTTTTTCAAGCCAGTTCTACTACCCTCTCATAACAATCCTTGAGCATCTTTAATCATAACTTATCGACTTATGTCCTAAAGATGCTAAGATGTGTGAGTGTGTGGCACGCGCATGCATGTGCGTCTCTCTGTGTATGTGTCTGAGCGTGTGTGTGTATGTCGGTGTGTTATGTATCTTTGTGCGTCTATGTGTGTCTGTGTGCATGTGTTGTCAATGTGTGTGTGTCTGTGCGTATGCATGTGTCAGTGTGTCTCTGTGTGCGTGTCTTTGTGTGTGTGTATTTGTGTATGTG
>NW_025210394.1:8666-10059 GCF_004010195.1 Chiloscyllium plagiosum
TTAGGGGTAAATGTGGTGAGATGTTCTGGGTGGGTAACTCTTCAGAGGGTTGGTGTGGACTTGTGCTACACTGTAGCTAATCTAATCTATTTGCCAGCAATTGGCCCATATCACTCTAAATCCTTCCTATTAATATACCCATCTGGGTGCCTTATAAATGTTGTAATTATACTTACCTCCATCACTTCTTCTGGCATTTCTTATGTACACGCTCCACTTTCTGAGTGAAAAAGTTGCCTCGAGGTCACTTTTAAATCTTTCCCCTCTCACATTAAATCTGTGCATACTAATTTTAGACTTCCAAACATGGGGAAAAGATCTTGACTACTCACCCCCTATCCATGCACTTCAGGAATTTATAAACCTCTAGAAGGTGCAAATGCACCTCCCACCCAAGTTTTGTGCTTCCTGGGTTTAAATTCTGAAATTCAATACTAACACATCGTCCATCGTGATCAAACCACAATTTTAAAATCATTTTAGTCAACACGTTCAGAAATACTATAAAACGCCTCTAGTAGGATTAGACCGTAGACCTTTGGGGCCAGAGGCAGGGACACTACCACCACCCCACAATAGACCCAAAAGTCACAACATTATTCTCCTGTATGTTTGTTCATCAGCCTGTTCTGACATGCTGCACCAGAATCTAGACAATCTGGTCTCGAGCTAGGGACACTACCAGACAAGTTCACGAATTGGAATAAAATCCAGAGCTCTGCCTCAGAGGCAGGGATACTACCGACTACACAAGATCTAAACCATGCCCAAACTTTTAACTTTAAATGCCTTCTTTCAGATCGGTATGGATTCATTGAAATGTGGTTCACGTTACTGAATTACCCAGTTAGAATAATAACGTTGTTAAAAATGCAAGGTACTTGCCTCAACTGTAGGATATCGAGTTTATATGCTCTGCCTTCGAGATAAACTGTGAACATCTTTATTATTATTTCCAGTTTAAATGGCTATTATCTGTAGTCTGCAATATGAGGAATGAAATCCTGTAGAAACACTCTGCACTGTGAAGGAACTCAAATAGATATCAACACTGAACATCAGAGACAAAGTCGAGCATACTTTCTGGCCTGAAACACCGATCACTGTTTCCCATCTCTAACGTGTGACTGCCCTCTTCCTGAAACCATTAAATGATACAAGGCAACTGATTACTTTCCAGCCTTTCTTCCCCATTATTATTACTCACTGGGCTAAAGAATTGTAGATGGAGTTTAATGTTGATAAATGCAAGGTATCGTAATTTGGTAAAACAAACTAATAAAACAATTATACAATTAAATGTTGAGCCATTGGTAGTGTTGTAGAACAGAGCAACCTAGGGTTTCAGACATAATTCTTTGAAGTTTGCTTCATATGTAGACAGGGTGGTTAT
>NW_025210394.1:10304-14543 GCF_004010195.1 Chiloscyllium plagiosum
CACTGGGCTAAAATTGTAGATGGAGTTTATTGTTGATAAATGCAAGGTATTGTACTTTGGTAAAACAAACTAATAAAACAATTATACAATTAAATGATGAGCCAATGGTAGTGTTGTACAACAGAGCAAACCTAGGGTTCAGACATAATTCTTTGAAGTTTGCTTCATATGTAGACAGGGTGGTTATGAAGATGTTTCACGTGTTGACCTTCATTATAAAGACATAGAGTCATAGAGATGTACTGCACGGAAACAGGCTCTCTGGTACAACTTGTCCATGTCGACCAGATACCCTAAGCTAATCTTGTCAATTTTGCCAACTCTTGCCCATATCCCTCTGAACCCTTCCTATTAATACACTCATCCAGATGTTTTTTAAATACTTTAATTTGACCAGCTTCTGCCAACTCATTCCATACACATACAAACCTCTATGCATAAAAATTGCCTCTGAGGTCCCTTTTAAAATTTTCCCCTCTCATCCTAAACCTATGCCCTCTAGTTGTGGACTCGCCCACCCCGGGGAAAATACATTGTCGATTTACCCCATGCATGCCTCTCATGATTTTATAAACAGCCCCAGTCTATTCCGGCTCTCCCTACAGCTCAAATCCTCCAGTCCTGGCAACATCCTCCTGCCCTGGCAACATCCTTGTAAATCTTTTCTGAACCCTTCCAAGTTTCTCAACATCTTTCCGAGAGGAATGTCCTGCACAGCTGCAACATGACCTCCCAACATTTGTACTCAGTGGTTTGAACAATAAAGGGAAGCATATTAAACACCTACTTCACTATCCGATCTACCTGCAACTCTACTTTCAAGGAAATATGAATCTGTACTCCAAGGTGTCTTTGTTCAGCAACACTCTCCAGGACTTTATCATTAAGTGAGTAAGTCCTGCTCTGAATTGCTTTCCCAAAATGAAGCATCTCGCATTTTTCTAAATATAGCTCCATCTGCCACTCCTCAGTCCATTGGCCTACCTGATCAAGATTCCAGTTCACTCGGTGGTAACGTTCTTAACTGTTCACTACACCTCCAATTTTGGTGTCATCTGCAAATTTACTCCCTATATCTCCTATGTTCACATCCAACCCATTTATAAATGACGAATAGTAGTGGCCAGTCCTTTGAGTACAGGAGTTGGGGTGTTATGTTCTGGTTGCACAGGACTTTCGTGAGGCATGTCCTGGAGGACTGTGTGCAGTTCTGGTCGCCCTGTTATATAGAGAATATTATCAAGTTCGGGAGAGTTCAGAAGAGGTTTATCAGGATGTTGTTGGGAACGGAGTGCTTGAATTATAAGGACAGGCTCAACAGACTCAAACATTTTCTACTGGAGCGTGGGAGGCTGAGAGGTAACCTTGTAGAGGTATATAATACCATGAAAGGTATCGATAATGTTGAATGTTAGGTCTCTTTTCCCTCGATTGGGGGATTGTTTTAAGGTAAGAGGAGGACGTTTCTTAAAAGACATAGCGTCATAAAGCTGTATAGCGGGGAAACAGACCTTTTGGTCCAACGTGTCCATGCTAACTCGATAGCCAAAATTATTCTCATGCCATTTGCCGGCATTTGGTCAATGTCTATCTAAATCCTTCCCATTCATCTGTCCATCCAGATGCCTATTAAATATTGTAATTGTGCCAGCCTCAATACCTTCCTCTGGCAGCTCATTACACACGGACAATCCTCTACATGAAGATGTTGCCCATTAGAACTCTTTTTTGTCTTTCCTATCCCACCGTAAACCTTTGCCATCTCGATGTTTACTCTATTACCCTAGGGAAAAGACCTTGGCTATTTACTCTATCTGTTGCACCCATGATTTTGCTAACCTCTAACATCAACCCTCATCCTCAGATTCTCCAGGGAAAACAGGCTCAGCCTATTCAGCCTCTCCCTCTAATTCAAACCCTCCAATCATAGCAAAATCAGTGTAAACCCTTCTTGAACCTTTCAAGTTTCACAATATCCTTCCTACAGAGCAGGGAGATCAGAATTGCATACATTATTCCAACAGTGGCCGAACCAATGTCCTGTACAGTCGCAATCCAGTCTCCTAACGCATATACACAATGCACTGACCAACAACATATCAAATGCTTTCTTCACTGTCCTATCTACATGCAAATCCACTTTCAAGGGACTATAAACCTGTACTCTGAGGTCAATTTGCTCAGCAACACTCCCCAAGACTTTAACTGTAAGTGTATAAGTCCTGCCCAGATTTGCCTTTCTAATATGCAGCATCTCGCACTTATCTAAATTAAACTCTGTCTGCCACTCCTCGGTCCATTGGCCCATCTGATTAAGATCCCGTCGTAATCTGAGGTAACCTTCTTTGCTGGCCACTACACCTCCAATTTTTGCTGTCATTTGCAAGTCCATATAGATCACATCCAGCGTTCTGCCATCACCAATCCTCTCCATTACTTCTCAACAAAAATAAATCAAATTAGTGAGACATGATTATCCACGCACAACCACATGTCACTATCCAGATAAAGGGTTTTTGCCCAGAACGTCGATTTTCCTGCTCGTCAGATGCTGCGTGACCTACTGTGCTTTTCCAGTACCACTCTCATCTAGACTATGATCTCCAGCATCAGCAATCCTCAATGTTGCCTATCCCTAATCTGTTCTTGCCTTTCCAAATGCATGTAAATCCTGTAGCTCATGATTCCCTCAAACACCGTGCCCACCACTGATGTCAGACTCCCCAATCTATAGTTCTTGGCTTTTTCTTTCCATTTTGTTTAATAGCAAAGCTTTAGTCAAACTCATGACTTCCAGCATCTCACCTGTGGCTATTGATGATGACAAAGTCTCAGAAAGGGACCCAGCAATCACATCCTTAGCTTCCTACAAATTTCTTGGGTCCACCTGATCACGACCTGTGAGTTGATTCTTTTTTTTAGACAGCATGTGGTTCGTGTACGGAATGAATTTCCTGAGGAAGTGATGGATTTTGGGTCAAGTTATAGTTTTTAAACGCATTTGGTCAAGTACAAGAATAAGAGAACACTTGGACAAATCTGGGCCCAGTGCAGGCAGTGGGAATGATTTAGCTTGGGATTATGGTCAGCATGGACTGTATGGGTCGATAGGCCTGTATGCAAATACCCTATATAACTCGATGAGTGTATGTGTATTTGTATGTCCAATTATGTGTCTGCATATTTCTGTTGGTGTTTGTCTATTCCTGCATGTCTACATATGTCTCTGTTAACCACTGTGTGCATGTCTATCTCTCTGTGCTTGTTACATGTGTTCCTGCATATTAGTGTGTGGATCTCTATCTCTGCATCTCTGTGCAATGGGAGTTCTTCTTGTTTTTGGTGTGACTCACTGAAACGGGGTCAAAATCACTCTTCCTTCCTCTCCCTTTCCCTCTTTTCTATAAAGTGATACAAGCCCACACTCTGCTGGTCTGGTTTAGGTCTTTTTCAATCCTTTCTCAAAGGTAAGATTACTTGTAAGAGTAAAGCATTAATAATTCCAAGTTAAAGGAAGTGCATCCAAATTAATCTCATTGCCTTGGAAAGCGGCTAACTCTGTGTGTTGGGAATACTACCCAGTGAAAAACCATTTCCACATTGCAGAAAGAGCGCAGACATTTCTCCACATGAACATGTTCCACTCTAAGGGCCTAAGTACAATGACAATCCTCTCCAAACAAACTTAGTGTGTGCATGTGCATGTGCTTGTAAGTATGTTCACGCACGCGTGTATGCACGTGTGTGTGTTTGATGCAATCAAAATTCAGGTTGGATTGAGCTGTGATCTGCTTCCCTCCCACTTTCCCTCTCAGACTGAATCCCTGGTCGTTTACACACTTCCGCACCACGATTACAGTGGGGTGGGGCATCGGGGTGGGGCTGCAACAGAGATTGACAACAACAGAAATCGCAGCAGCTCTGGAAGCATCTTTGGACAAAAATGAAAGTTGACGTTTTTGGTTCGAGTGACCCTTACTCAGAAGTCATATCGGGGGATATTACATCACTTTAAACACCACAGAGACTGCCAAACCCGTCCCACACAGATACACACACGAATACAGACACATAGAGGCACTCACTATACATTGACAGTAATACAGACATGGAGAGTGTGTCAATATTTCACTCGCTCTGTCTGGTGTGTGTCATTATTTTTGGGTGGAGCGTGACTGTCGGACAATTTCAATATTTGCAGATACCAAACCTGAAAGAATTGTAAAGTTTGTTGAGGAC
>NW_025210394.1:14670-15972 GCF_004010195.1 Chiloscyllium plagiosum
GGGGGAAACGGAACTGACAGTGAGTTTAAAGTGAGAACTGCCCTTCACTGAATATTGCTCCTTACTCAATCGGTGGGACGTGGATAGTTCAGAATCTCCACATGAGGCTTGGTCATTTCTATCTATTCAAGGCTGTTTCTCCTGGAATGGGAGAAAGGGAGGGAGGGAGGATGGATGGGAGTGGCTGCCCCTGCTGTTAGTGCTGGTGTAGGTGGGGGGAGATATGGTGAGGTGTCTGGAGGGAGTCAGTCCACAGTGGCGTATCCATGCAATGTTATTACTGTGTGCGTGTGGGGGGTATAATGGGGAGGGAGAGAGAGAGAGAGAGCGGGAAGGTGTTGCAAGCAGTAGTGAGAGTGATGGAGCATGAACGTTGTTCTGGGTCTCTGCTGCAACAGATATACAGTGAGTGTGAGGGAGCAGAGAGAATGCGGTGACCCTTATCCTGAAAGAACGGGGCAGATTATTGATGGTTGTGCTGTATTGCTGGGCATTTCTTCAGACCGCAGATACTGCACTGAGCTGGGTGGTGAGCTCAGGCAATGCCAGGTGTGTCTGATAGTGTGAGCCCCCTCTGGGAAGAGAATGGTCCCCCCGTACTAGCCCATCCACCAGGAAGTCCGTGCCCCTGTCGACAAACCGTAGTGCAATTGCCCCTTATCTGCCATGCTCGGTGTAAACTATACAAACCAGCTCCAAACTCAAAAAAGCACAACTGTGTGCCCACTGGCCTTTTAAAGATGGCACCAGTGCCAGGGATAATATAATATCCAAGTGTATCAGTGCGATGGTGAGTACCTACAGCCGTGATGGGTGGGATAATAGGGCTGTTATTGAATGAGAGGGGCACCATGGGGTGGGGGAGGTAGTTAATGAGGTGAGTTCGATAAGGTATCACCAGAAAACTAGCTCGACCTTGTGCAGACAATCCCTCTGTCACACTCAATGAAAATGGCACTGAGATAATTTATTGTTCGATTCAGCCCAATGAGACGAAGACACTGTTGACCCCAATCCCAGTTACAACGCTGCAGCTGCTTGACCAATGCTCTCCATCACAGAGAAGGAACTCAATGTCACCTTCCCCTTGGGAAATATGGCAGGGTAGGAGACTGAGGTATCAGTGAGGAAGCACTTTTAGATACTTAATCATAATTCTACTAGTCTTGAAACAGAGATGGAAAAGAACGAACTGTGTTTAAAAGATAATGCTCTAAATTGGAGGAAGGCCAATTTTGATGATATAAGCAAGAACTTCCAAACGGGATTGGAACAGATATTCGCAGTTACGGGGCCAGCTGA
>NW_025210394.1:16938-19270 GCF_004010195.1 Chiloscyllium plagiosum
ATGGACTTCAGTAAGGCATTTGACAACTTTCTGCATGGTAAGTTGGTTAACAAGTTTAGTTCATATGGAATACAGGGAGAACTAGCAGTAGGTATACAGAATTAGCCCGAAGGCAGGAGATAGAGGGTGGTGGTGAAGGATTGTTTTTCGAACAGGATGGTTGTGACCATTGGTGTGCTACAAGCGTTGCTACTGGATCCGCTACTTTTCACTATTCACATAAATCATTTGGATGTGAACATTGCAGCAATAGTTGCTAAGTTTGCAGCTGAAACCAAAATCGATGGTGTAGTGGAGAGCAAAGAAGGTTTATCTCAGAGTACAATGGGATCTTGATCAGATGGGCAGATGGGCTGAGAATTGGCAGATGGTTTTTAATCTAGATAAATGGGAGGTGCTGCATTTTGGAAATGCAAATCAGGTCAGGACATATACACTTAATGGTAAGGTCCTGGGGAGTGTTGCTGAACAAAGAGACCTTGGGATACGGGTTCATAGCTTCTTGAAAGTAGAGTCGCAGGTAGATAGCATAGTGAAGAAGGCATTTGGTATGCTTGCCTTTGCTGGCCAGTGCTTTGACTATTTGAATTGGGTGGTTATGTTGCTGTTGTACAGTACATTACTTTGGCCACTTTTGGAGTACTGCATTCAATTCGGATCTCCCTCCTTTTGGAAATATATTGTGAAAATTGAAGAGAGTCAGTCAAGATTTACAAGGATGTTTCCAGGATTGGAGCTATAGGGAGCGTGCGAGTAGGTTGGGTTCTTTTATTCCTGCAGCGTCCGGAGCATGTATAGGGTGTATAGCCATGGTATTTTTTCCCAAAACTAGAGGGCATCGATATCCGATGAGAGGGAATAGATTTAAAAATGACCTAAGGAGCAATTTTTTCCCACAGAGGGTGGTGGATATGTGGAATGAGCTGCCAGAGGAGGTGGTGGAGGCTTTTACAATTACGACTTCTAAATGGAATTTGGATGGGTACTTTAAGAGGAAGGGTTTACATCGATATTGGCCAAATGCTGGCACATGTGATTAGTTTAATTTGGGATATCCCATCAGCATGGACGAGTTAGTCTGAAGCGTCTTATTCTGTGGTGTACACCTCCGAGACTCTGACTCTATCTGACCTTGCACCAATATCGTATTAATTCATCATTCCCGGACGTACTAACCTATATTGCTAGATATGATCGAAATGTCTTCATTTCAGCATTATGAAGCCTGCAAACACATCCTTCCATAACACTGACTCAGAGTCTCTCTCCCTCTGTCTATTTCCCAAATCCCTCCCATTTGTTGGTGTTTAAACTGCTTCCCCACCATCCAGTTTTAATTGTCCAGTTTTAATGTGAATAATTGTCCTATATCGTTTCCTGCCCTTGAATGTTGCTCATCCAAGAGCATCAGCTTCCAACACTAAGAAGCTTAGAAACAATGTTCAAAAAGCAGTGCTTGCATTTTCGTTGACTTCCCAGTGTCCTGCCCTGGGATAGTGCTCCATGTTGGATAGTGGGGTTTTAGCAGTTTTGAGTCACACCTTTGTAACTTGCTCTGTGCCTAACAATTGAAAGCCTGTGTTAATCACTCTCTGCTGCTCATGTACTCAGTAACATATTAGTGATTTGTACCAGGCTTCTCACTTGCATTTGACTGACATTTGACTTAACTCTAGTTTTTGTACCTTCGTGGAAATGCTGGGGCTGGTTTCCTGGAGGCTGTGTTTTAAGCTGCTGTGGAAATTCATGAAGACCAGAGGCTTTGGTGACCCAACTCTGGATGAAACATGGTGACTGTAGTTGCAGCATCTGGATTTGCAACATGACCAACAAATAGAGTAGAGGCTGCAGAGAGGGGAATCTCTGTAAAATGGGATGAGGGAATCACAATCAGATTAGCCATGGTTTTGAAAAACGTTGGAGCAGGATTGAATTGCTCGCTAATGCAACTTATTCAGATATTCCTGTTAGTAACAAGCCAATTTCCCTTTTCTCCCAGTGTCACAGACTGGTGGGTAGTGAGTCGCCTCCTCCTGTTCGTGGGGAACAGAAATCTGGGGCCTCACTAGCCTCCAGATTTCCCTGTATCCCAGTCTCGAACAATTGAGTGACTGCCTCCTCTTCCTGTGTTCCTGTGTCTCAGTCTCGAACAGTTGAAAGACTGCCTCATTTCTCTGTGTCCCAGTCTCGAACAGTTGAAAGACTGCCTCCTGTTCTTGCGTCCCAGTCTCGAGCAGTTGAGTGTCTACCTCCTGTCCCTGTTTCCCAGTCTTGAGCAGTTGAGTGACTACCTCCTGTATTTCCCTGTTCCTGAGCAGCAATTTCAATGCTC
>NW_025210395.1:0-1231 GCF_004010195.1 Chiloscyllium plagiosum
CCATGATGTCTCTGATCATGTTTTTGGGATCCTTAAGGGGGAGGGGGAGCAGCCCTAAGTCGTGGTCCACGTAGGTACCAACGACATAGGTAGGAAGAGAAATGGGGATTTAAGGCAAAAATTCAGGCAGCTAGGATGGAAGCTTAGAGCGAGAACGAACAGAGTTGTTGTCTCTGGTTTGTTGCCCATGCCACGTGCTAGTGAGGCGAGAAATACGGAGAGGGAGGAGTTGAACACATGGCTATTGGAATGGTGAAGGAGGGAGGGTTTAGATTCCTGGATAATCAGGGCTCTTTCTGGGGTAGGTGGGACCTCTACAAGCAGGATGGTCTTCATCTGAACCAGAGGGGTACCAATATCCTAGGGGGGATATTCGCTAAGGCTATTGGGGTGGGTTTAAACTAATCCAGTAGGGGGGTAGGAACCAAAATTGTAGTTCGAGTATAGGAAAGGTTGAGAGTAGGGAGGTCCAAAATCAAGTTTCAGGGACGCAAGATGGCACCGCCAAGCAAGAAGTTTGTTTGAAGTGTGTCTACTTCAATGCCAGGACCATCTGAAATAAGGTGGGTGAACTTGCAGCATGGGTTGGTACCTGGGACTTCAATGTTGTGGCCATTTCGGAGACATGATTAGAGCAGGGACAGGAATGGGTGTTGCAGGTTCCAGGATTTAGATGTTTCAGTAAGAACAGAGAAGATGGTAAAAGAGGGGGAGGTGTGGCATTGTTGGTCAAGGACAGTGTTGCAGTTGCAGAAAGGATGTTTGGGGATTCATTAGCTGAGGTAGTATGGGCTGAAGTTAGAAACAGGAAAGGAGAGATCACCCCGTTGGGAGTTTTCTATAGGCCTCCAAATAGTTCCAGAGATGTAGAGGAAAGGATAGCAAAGATGATTCCCGATAAGAGTGAGAGAGACAGAGTAGTTGTCATGGGGGACTTCAACTTTCCAAATATTGACTGGGAACACTATAGTACGAGTACTATAGATGGGTCGGTTTTTATCCAGTGTGTGCAGGAGGGCTTCCTGACACAGTATGTAGACAGGCCAACAAGGGGCAAAGCCACATTAGATTTGGTACTGGGTAGTGAGCCCGGCCAGGTGTTAGACTTGGAAGTAGGTGAGCACTTTGGTGATAGCGATCACAATTCTGTTATGTTTACTTTAGTGATAGAAAGGGATAGGTGTATACCACTGGGCAAGAGTTACAGCTGGGGGAAAGGCAATTACAATGC
>NW_025210395.1:9124-19276 GCF_004010195.1 Chiloscyllium plagiosum
TCTCTCTCTTTCTCTCTCTCTTACTCTCTTTTTCTCTCTCATTTTCTTTCTCTTTTTTTCTCTTTTCCACTATTTCTCTCTGATTTTCTCTCTCTCATTTTCTTTCTCCTTTTCTCTCTTTTCCACTATTTCTCTCTGATTTTCTCTCTCTGTTTCTCTCTCTTTTTCTCTCTTTTTTCTCCCTCTTTCTATCTCTTTTCTGTCTCGTTTTCTCGCTTTTTCTCTCTCTTTTTCACTTTTTTTCTCTCTTTTTCTCTTTTTCTCTCTCTCTTTACTCCCTTCTTCTTTCCCTTTTTCTCTCTCATTTTCACTTTTTCACTCTCTTTTTCTCTCTTTTGCTCTCTCTTTTTCTCTCATTTTCTCTCTCTTTTTCTGTCTCTTTTTCTCTCTCCTTTTCTCACTCTTTTTCTCTCTCATTTTCTGTCTCTTTTTCTCTTTCTCTCTCTATTTTTCTCTCTCTTTTTCTCTCACATTTTATCTCTTTTTCACTCATTTTTTCTCTCTTTTTTCTCTCTTTTTCTCTCTCTCTTTCTGTCTCTTTCTTTCTCTCTTTTTCTCTGTTTTTCTCCCTCTTTCTTTCTCTCTTTTTCTCTCTTTTTTCTCTTTTCTCTCTTTTTCTCTCTTTTTCTCTCTAAATTTCTCTCCCTTTTTCTCTCTTTTCTCTCTCGTTTTCTCTCTTTTTCTCTCTCTCTTTCACTCTCGTTTTCTCTCTCTCTTCTTCTCTCTCCTTTTCTCTCTTTTTCTCTTCTTCTCTCTCTTTTTCTCTCTCTCTTTCTCTCTCTCTTACTCTCTTTTTCTCTCTCATTTTCTTTCTCTTTTTCTCTCTTTTCCACTATTTCTCTCTGATTTTCTCTCTCTGTTTCTCTCTCTTTTTCTCTCTTTTTTTCTCCCTCTTTCTATCTCTTTTCTGTCTCGTTTTCTCGCTTTTTCTCTCTCTTTTTCACTTGTTTTCTCTCTTTTTCTCTTTTTCTCTCTCTCTTTACTCCCTTCTTCTTTCCCTTTTTCTCTCTCTTTTTCACTTTTTCTCTCTCTTTTCTCTCTTTTTATCACTCATTTTCTCTCTCTTTTTATCTCTCTTTTTCTCATTTTATCATATTCTCTCTTTTTCTCTCTCTTTTTCTGTCTCCTTTTCTCTTTTCTCTCTCTTTTTCTCTTTAGCATGTTGCCAGGAATGGAGGGTTTAGGTTATAAGGAGAAGCTGGATAGGCTGAGACTTTTTTCACTAGAGCGTAGAGGGTTAATGGGTGACCTTTTTAGAGGTTTATAAAATCACGAGGGGCATAGATAAAGTGAATAGCAAAAATATTTTCCCTAAGGTGAAGGGGTATATTTTTAAGGGAGAGGAGAAAGATTTTAAAAATACATGAGGAGCAACTTATTTACATAGGCTCATGTGTGGAATGAACTGCCAGAGGAAGTGATGGATGCAGGTACAGTTACAATGATTAAAAGGCATTTGGATATATACATGAGTAGGAAAAGTTTGGAGAGATATGGCTAAATGCAAGTAGTGGGACTAATTTAGTTTGAGGACACGGTTGATGTGGACTAGTTGGACCGAAGGGTCTGGTTCCATGCCATTCTGAGACTCTATAACTGATTCCATATTTGCATCACAATCACCAACTTCACCTCCGCCAGACCACTTGCATCTTCCAAAGCCTCTTACAATATTCCCAGGACTTGACTCCCATTCATCGACTGCGGACCCAACCCAACTTCAACAAGACTGGATCAGACCACACCCAACCCTCTCTACCGGATATAACCTGGCCTAAAACTCTTCCCACCCACACCCACCCCCTCTAGGTAGCTAACTGCTGTGAAAAGGGGGTTTATCTTCCTCTGGCAGTTCTGTACTCCAAAAGAACCATCAGAATCAAAGTAGAGCTCCATATTTCTGAGGGACCTCTGAATGGAATCCCTCAGAAGTGAAGAGCTCCCTTCTTAAGTAAAAAGTCCTAAGTCATAGAGTCATTAAGCACAGAAACTAATCCTTTGGTCTGACTCATCCATGCCAACCAGTTTTCCAAACTAAACCAGTCCAATTTGCCTGCATTTGGCCCATATCCCTGTTAACTTTTCCTATTGATATACCTGTCCAAATGTATTTTAAATGTTGTAACTTACCTGCTTCTACCACTTCCTCTGGCCGTTCATTCCACATACACACCACCTTTCAGGTCCCTTTTAAATCTTTCCCCCACTTGTCCTCTTCAACATTTGTCCTCTAATTTTGAACATCCCTACCTTAGGGAAAAGACCTTGGCTATTCAGCTAATCTACATCGCTCATGTTTTATAAAACTCTATAACATCACCCCTCTGCCTCCTATACTCCAGCAAAAAAAGTCCCAGTCTATCCAGCCTGTCCTTACAACTCAAACCCTCCAGTCCTGTTAACATCCTTGTAAATCTTTTCTGCATCATTCCAATTTAACAATATCCTTCCTGTGGCACAGCAAACAAAATTGTATGCTGTACTTCAAATGTTGCCTTACAGCTGCAACGTGACTACCCAACTCCCATGCTCAATGCTCTGTCCAATGAGGGCAACATGCTAAGCGCCTTCTTTACCACCCTGTCTACGTGTGATGCCACTTTCAAGGAACTGTGCACCTGGATCCCTTGATCACTCGGTTCAACACCACTCCCCATGGCCTTACCATAACAAGCGAGATTGCCACACTTTGGAAAATACAACATATTGTTTCCACATCCACCATATCAATACCTCTCAGGATGTTAGTGAATTTTGAGAAGATTTGTAGCTCAGGTTGAGGTTCTGGATGTAGGTTTGCTCACTGAGCTGAAAAGTTCATTTTCAGACGTTTTGTCACCATACTATGTATCATCTTCAGTGAGCCTCTGGACAAAGCTTCATCCAGAGGCTCACTGAAGATGTTACCTAGTATGGTGACAAAACGTCTGAAAATGAACTTTCCAGCTTGGTGAGCAAACCTACATCCACCCCTCAGGATCTTTATGTGTTTCAATTCAGTAGCTGTTTACTCTTCTAAAGTTCTGAGCATACAAGCCTAGCTTGTACCCTTTCCTCATAAGATACCTATTCCAAATAGTCATGGAGTAAAGTTTCTCTGAACTGCTTCCAAAGCATTTACATCTTGCCTTAAGTGTGCACAACCCTCCAAAGGTGGTCTCACCAATGCTAATTCACCAATTCATACTTTCCGATGTTGTACTTTACTTGCCAGACCCTTGCCCACTCACTGAACCAATCTATATATTTTTGTAGCCTCCTTTAATTCCTCTTTTTATAATTGACTTCCCACCTATCTTATGTAACCAGCAAATTTAGCAACCATATATTTGGTCCCTTCATCCAAGTCATTTATGTGAAGTGTGGCAATTTAGCTTCCAAAGATCCATCCATTTCCACCTCTTACTCTCAACTAATTCATCACTTATCTAGTACTATGTGAGGTTTCTGAGTCAGGAGTAAATTAAAACTTCCCTCTTTAATCCTTGTGAAGGAATAAAATAATTTCACTGACAACTTCCGCCAATCAATAAACCAAATCAGTTACTTTTGCTAAGACCAACTAGTTTCAATAAGGAATTAGGAAAAAGATATAGGAATGTTATGGAATTACCTCGTATCAGCGTAATATCTTGCAAACTCGATGAGTGCTTCCAGTCTTTCAATCTCAGGTCATCAGTGACATTGTTTAAAATGATCATCTCTGCCCTCAGCTCCTCCTCCGCATGGTTTTGCGTCATTCTCATATTCTGTGCAACATCAGATACATTTCTCATTTGCAGAACAAATTCTTCAATTTTCTGCTGTTGGATGAGAATATTTTCCATGCAGGTGATAGTGCCATGAATGTAACCACTCAGCTGCTGAACTTCATTCTGTAATTCTCTTAAGGCTCTCCCATTCATTTCAGTGGAAGTAAGCATCAAAACCATGTTGTGAGTGTCCTCTTCACTTCCCTTTTGTAGCTGCTGTATACTATCATCTAAATATGATGTGGAGGAGCCGGTGTTGGACTGGGGTGGACAAAGTCTAGATTAGAGTGGTGCTGGAAAAGCATGGACAGGTCCTGACGAAGGGTTTTTGCCCGAAACGTCGATTTTCCTGCTTCTCGGATGCTGCCTGACCTGCTGTGCTTTTCCAGCACCACTCTAATCTAGATTCTGATTTCCAGCAACTGCAGTCCTCACTTTTGCCTGTGGTGGACAAAGTTAAAAATCATACAACACCAGGTTATAGGCCAACAGGTTTATTTGGAAGCACTAGCTTTTGGAGCACTGCTCCTTCATCAGGTGGTTGTGGAGCATAAGACCATAAGACACAGAATTTATCGCATGACACTGTAATCTTTTGCTATAAATTCTGTTTCATATGATCTTATGCTCCACAACCACCTGATGAAGGAGCAGTGCTCCGGAAGCTAGTGCTTCCAAATAAACCTGTTGGACTATAACCTGGTGTTGTGTGATTTTTAACATTAAACTATTTAGATAATGACCTATTCATCAATTGTACTTGAAAGGTAATCTCCAAAAGGATGCTTTCCAATTTAGTATTACATTCAATAAGTTTACTCAGTGTATCCTTCTGATGCTGCACTGTCTGTTTAAGTGCTGCAGTTACTTTTGCTAACTCATTACAATTCTTGTCATCTTGGTCTGATTTCAATCTCATTTTAATTGTTTTGCTTTTGTTATCAGGATGAATTATTGAATTATTCTGTTTTCTTCATTGTTTATGAACTAAAAATGTGAATGAAAAAGAAAATCGAAGGTTGTCTATTCAAAGAATTTCGAAGAATGTGTGATAAAGGCGGACTCCTTGATAACGATGATATTTTCATGAGAAAGAGTAAACAGTAATATATTAATGATCCTGAAGAAGAATCATGAGCCAGTAATGAAAATTCTTACAATATTCATTCCAAGACGCATGCTTACGAAAAATAAGACAACGCACAGAAGAGTAGTAGGATATGGTTTTGTGGCTGAAAAGGTGCATTCCCAATCTCACTCAATCAGAAATTAGGCATCTCCATTAGAGTAGTGAAGATAAATCAAGCATAAGGACAACCAAACAAGAGGATTAGGGGGATATACAGCCCTCCTGTGTACAATGAGACATGCCTTCCTCCCTAATTGCTAAAGTTGCTCTTGATAATGAGTTGCTCTTGCTATACAATTACAATTCTTTCACTGCCCCTCAGTTCCCTGCTATGAGTGACATTAACAGAAGTCACGCATCTTATCTGCAGTAAGCTTGTAAACCAGGGAGTTGACAGAAAAAGGTATGACTTGGGACCCATAGCGGTGATACTTTCTGATCCAGCATTTCTTGCTATAATTCCTGGAAGTGATGATGTAGTTCAGACCATAGAAGGCATCCAGGACAATCCTAGATCACTTGTGCTGATTCCCTCTAGTTGTGAAGCCTGGCTGGCCAATCTCAGACCTCCAGGCAGAACAAGTGATCAATCCAGTTAGGAGGACTGCAAAAAATGTCTAGTGCCCATACAAGAGATCTGGAACTCATCCAGATTCTTCTCAGCTATAACATTGCCCTGACTTGCCAAAGTCTGTCCAACATCTACAAGGCACAAGTCTGCAGTGTGTATGTCCTTCCTGAGGTGTGGGGACCAAAACTGGACACAGTACTCATCCAGATTCTTCTCAGCTATAACATTGCCCTGACTTGCCAAAGTCTGTCCAACATCTACAAGGCACAAGTCTGCAGTGTGATATAATACTCTCTACTTGAGTTCAGTCCCCATAACACTGTAGAAGTTAAAGACTACTCAGGTCAAAGCAGCTCACTTGATTGGTAACCCCCTCCATCACCTTAAACAATCACTCCTTCCACCACCCATGCACAATGGCAACTGCATGTACAACTTACACGATGCACAGCAACAACTTACCAATGTTCCTTCAACATATCCTCCATACACATGACAAGAACCACTTAGAAGAACAAGAGCAGCAAATGCATGGAAAGATCACAACCCGTAAGATTCCCTCTGAGTCCCAACTTGGAACTGTATAATTTCTTCAGTATTGCTGGGTCAAGATCATGGATTTTCCTCCACATCAATATAAATTGTGTACCTATACACCACACAGGCTGCCAAGGTTCACCACCATTTTTTCAAGGGCAACCAGGGATGGGCAATGAGCATTCCAGAAATGCTTGTGTCCCACCAACTAATACAAAATACAAGGATTTCTGTTACTTTTCAAGGATAAGTCAAGTAAATGAACAAGGCACTAGCACCTCCTTTGACCACAGGATGATGCTAATTGTGGAAACAAAGTCTTCATATCACACATTAAATATTCATTGCTTCTCCTACAAGAGGGAGTGAAAAATTGGAAGTGGAAGAGGAATAGTGATGTTTCTGAGCTCAGGGAAGCAGGAAGCACAGCAAATAGCACAAAGTTAAAAATCTCACAACACCAGATTATGGTCCAACAGGTTTAACTGCAAGCACTAGCTTTCTGAGCGCTGCTCCTTCATCAACACTTTCTCACACTATCGAGAATATCCTGTCAGCCTGGGAGATGGCTACAACCCCATGGAGGTGGAACAAGTAAAGTAGCTGACACACTTTTTTAATCAAGCATTTGTTGTTAATGCACACATTCACAACTTCATATGAAAGTTGCTCTACATGCAATTGCCTCCCTTTTCTGTAAATGTTGGCGGGGGGGTTCAAATTTCTGGTTCCATTTGGAAGGATAGGGGTTATGCAATCTGCCAACAGAGAGAATGTTAGTCACCCTCCTTGAGAAATGGCGAGTTGGTGTTGACAAGAGTCAATATTATACATTGTCTCAATAGCTTTCAAGTAGCACAATCCTCCTTGAAAATGAAATAATGAGAAATTGGTGGAAATTAGCCTAGGTCCATTTTCCATCTCAAATTCTATACCAACCAAGTTGGGATTGCTCAAATAGGGAGAGACACAAGGTCATCACTGCTTCTTTACACTTGTACTCACACTCTCTCACAGTAAATTCTAATGGAATAAGGGAAATTGTGCCACTTTAAACAGGATAACTATATGTTTTAGTAATAAAATTCAGGTGGCAATCACTCCACTCCAATTTAATTCAGTCTTGCAGCCCAAAGTCCCCTGGACAAGGTTAGTAAATCAAAAGGAAAATCCCAATTGTTCAGTTTGTGCTTTAATCCAAATTGATGCTATGCTTTGAATATATGTTGCCAATAGAATGTTTGTAAAAGGCTGAAGTCAAGTATAAATTAACCCAAATATTGTTCATTTGGAAACAGAGAGCTATGAGCTTCCTGGGTGGGCAGACGATGAAACTGATCTGTGAAGGCTTTGAATGAGGATTGATACAGCAGGGCCAGCTGAAGGAGCTCATTCCAACAGGATTGCCCTGAAATTCTGTGAGGGGTGGCCATCAGTTTGCATCCTATTGTCAGGATGATTTCCCGGCCATTTACTTGAAGTTACCCGAGTGTCCTGTCAAGCTCATGCTGGGAGGTGAGGGGAAATCCATGGCATTTCGGCAGATTATGTTGATTGTATTCTATCTCTATTGCACCAGAAACAAGTTTGAACCAAGAGCCAGAAGATCCTGAATGCACATCTTCACTTTCACAACCAATTGATTACCGGTTATGTTCCAGCTTTGCCTCCGCAGGGAGCAATACGTCATCTTCACCTCCAAAGATAGGAAAACTGTCAGAACCAGGTGAGCACAATCTGTAAAGTGACACTTCTTAAAACAAAGTGAAATAGACACATGAGGAGATGGATGTGACAGAGGCACCATTGAGACCTGGGGAGGGGGGGAGGGGTGTCGGGATGTGGAAAAGAAAGTTTACCAATCTAGTACTTTGCAGATGAAAAAAATTGCTACCTACCTGCAATTTACTTAGATTCCTTACAGTGTGGAAACAGGCCCTTCGGCACAGCAAGTCCACACCGACCCTCCGAAGAGCAACCCACCCAGACCCATTCCCGCACACTTACCCTTTCACCTAACACTAGGGGCAATTTAACATGGCCACTTCACCTAACCTGCACATTTTTGGACTGTGGGAGGAAACCAGAGCAAACCCACGCAGACACGGGGAGAATGTGCAAACTCCACACAGACAGTTGCCTGAGGTGGGAATTGAACCCGGGTCTCTGGCGCTGTGAGGCAGCAGTGCTAACTGCTGTGCCACTGTGCCGCCCTCAATCGATACCAGAATACAGAGGACTACTAGAACACAGAGCAATCACTGCAGTCCTCATGTTCCCAGATAGTAATGGGGTATTGAGATAAGCCTTGCCTCCATTTGCACTACCAGACTCTGAAAAACAGCACAAATTTTATGAAGTAAAATTTATTTATATTTTCTTCTATAGACAATTATGAAGATTAAAGACTAAAACAAAATAGACAATAGCCTTATCAGCATAAAAATCAAACTATTTCATCCAATTGCCTCTTTAATAAATTTACTATACATATATATTTGTGTCCCCCTCCCTGATGTTCTTTGTTCTCTCTCCTGATTGGGTTGATCCAATAAAGGGAATTGATTACATCACCTCTGATGAAACATACTTCCTCAAACATTAATCTGCACCTTATTCTTTCAGTTAATGATTGAATTGCTTTGCACGTCAAGCATTTTTACTCAAAATTCCCAAGAAACCTAATGACGGCAGTTACAGATACATAATGTGTGCTATGTCCCCTCCCTGCTATTCCTACTGATCTACACAACGTCAAGAAGACGGAGCCACAGGAAGTGGATCTTTGCCAGTAGTAATATCTCCTAACAAACCACCCCAATTGGGAAGACCAGCCTAGGTTTTTCAATTTATCAGGAGAGATTGTTGCTCTCAGCAGGATGACCAATTTGCATAAAATGAAATAAGTGGCACTTCATCCAGGAGACTGGGGATTAGTGTGGAGGGGTGGGGCTGGGGAGGTAGGTGCTGGTGACCATGAAACTACATGCCTAGCTGAGAAAGGGAGGGATGTGGTGACCATAACTCTTCACTACAAACAAAACAGAAGCATAAGAGCTTATATCAATCTCTGATAGGCTATGCTAGAAATCAGAACAAAAGGTGTCACTTAAGGAACACGGATCATACAGGCAAAATAAGAGACAATCCTTTAAAACACAGAATGGTTGATCAAGTTGGGGCCTCAGCAATTTCTTGTACGAGCACTGCTCAATGTTAAAGAAGAAAGCTTTGCCTGGGTGTTAGGGATTCAGACCCTGATCCTGGAAAGTTCAGCCCCTTTCTGGGTTACTTAAAATTAACATATTTCCTGAATACCAAACTTGCATCCAAGTCAAACCCATCACCAAACAAAGGAAAAAGCAAAGGAACCCGATGAGAGAAAATGCTGGAAAATCTCAGCAGTTCTGGCAGCATCTGTAAGGAGAGGAAAGAACCGATGTTTCGAGTCTAACTGACCCTTTGTCAAAGCTGTGGGTCAGTTAGACTCGAAACATCTGCTCTTTTCTGTCCTTACAGATGCTGCCAGACCTGCTGAGATTTTCCAGTATTTTCTCTTCTAGTTTCAGATTCCAGCATCCGCAGTAATTTGCCTTTGAAAAAGCAAAGGACTTTTGCAAGGAAAAATGTTTTAGTATGCATAAAAATCAAAATAAGATAGAACTCAGTGTCTTGAGGGGTTAATTTAAAATGCTTATGCAGTTGTGAATATTCTGGATTTGCTGAAGCATTTCCTTTTAACAATGTTCCAGTTAACTGTGGAAATTTTAAGCATGCTTCTCAAAGACATATCAGAGAAGGAAACTAGGCAAGGATTCAAATTTATTTATGCAATGGCTCTGAGGTGTTTAATGTTCTGTTTTATAATTTTATAATATTGCTAAAACAACTAGATACAACAGAGATCATCTTAAAGTTAACTGAAACTTCTTCATGTACTGAGTATGAGACAGCACATTCTTTCTTAACCACTGCAATCTGGAGTGAGAAACAGATAAGGTTGGAAATAATCAGCTAGTCAGTGAGCATATTTGGGGAGAACAGCCAAGTTAAGAGTTTGTGCATTGTGTTCAGAATTTCTGAGGATCCTCTGTTCTAATGAAAAGGGCTGTACTGAGAATCTAAATTAATCTGTTCTCACCAAAATGCTTTGTGTTTTGAGT